>NC_037286.2:17412500-17712500 GCF_000002775.5 Populus trichocarpa | reverse complement strand
GCAAGCACACTAAATGAGCGTTTTCATGTGTGAACCATGCAAAACATCTAGTAAGAGCTCATTGTTATATATTTTATTATTTTTATTGAATTTTTAATTAAGTGTTTATTTGTGAGACTATTAAATCAAACTATTTCATTTGCAGGAAAAACAACTTAGGCGTGAATTAACTCAAATGGGGTTATATAAGGAAACAATATAAAGAAGGGGGATAGGGAAGAAAAGGGAGAAAAGATTTATCAATGAAATAGCATAATTGTTTGTTGTAAGGCTTCAGAAATGAGGGTAGGTCGTACTGTTTCAACTGTAAGCACACCACATTTCAACCCAAGCCAAACATCAATGAACGTTGATGAGGTGGTCTAAAAAAGGGTTCATGAACAAATGGAAGTATAGTTGCCTAATTTGAAGGAAAAATAATCACATGATTCAACAAGAAAATATGATGTATTGGGAACAATTACATGTATATGCTTTACATTTGCCTCCTCCTCATAGACCTTCTGGTTTAAGATTTTTTTTTCTCCACCCCTATTTTTCAGGAATTTATGTCTTGTTTAAAAAATATTTAGATGAATTATAAAATATGTATTATAGAATGTTTTTTCATAGAGATGTATTTTTGTTGTGATTGTGATTTTTGTTGTTGTTGTGAGTTTAGAGAGAGAGAAAAAGGCATTTAGGATTATCAAAACTAAAAAAAAAAGTGAAGACATTGATGCAATCACCAATAGAAAGACAATTCTATCATAATGGTCACACCTATTTTGTCAAGACCTTCTAGAAGGTTTAGATATATTTGACGAAATCAGCAACATAAAGTCTTGTCAACATTAAAGTGCCAATTGAAAATGGGGGGTAAATTTTGATTTTTTTAGCGCGAAAATCCTCCTGGCATTTCTATTATAATTGGAAGTTGACGAAAAAATACCAAGGAAAGCTAAATCTCCAATGAGGAACTTTTTGACAACAGGTTTTTGTTGGCAATTTGAATACCAGAAATTGTTTTCCTAAACATCGATGGAATATTCCATTGGTGTTTTTCAATTTTCTAGTAGTGTGTGTGTATATATATTACTAATTTATTTTTTGTTTAATAGGACAATGAATATCTATATAGATATCCAAAACCTGATGGATACAATATGAATATCTAAAAAATTGACCTGATGTGTATTGGATTGAGTATGAATATATATAAACTTGACATGTGGGTATCCATTTCCATTCCTAGCAAACTATTGTTATCAATTATCAATCATTTATCCTTAAAGATTTATTACTTATCACTTGATGCAAACATAATATATACATATAACCTCTAGAATGCCAACAACATCATTTTATTTATTTGCACTCTTAAACAAGATCAACAGACTTAAAGGAATATAACTCAATGTCTCTCTTCAATGGTAAAAACCTAAACTCTAGAGTATGAGAAAAACACATGAAGAAACAAATTTAAAATAGAAGAAGTAAATCAGAAAACCGAGGTGAAGAAAAGTATAAAACTCAGTGTAAAACACTCTTTGTTTAACACCATTGTATAATGGGTTTTGAAATGACAATTGATACAGAATTAATTACGATAAATAGCAGAATTAATTCTTGTTGTTTTTCTTTAATTAACCTAATAGTTTTTTAGCTTTTAAAAACTTGATGTTTTATGTTTAAAATAATAGTCAAGCTAAAGAAAAAGATTGTTTAGACTCTTTACTCGTAGGTTAGATAAATAAATAAACCAATGAAAATATTTTTTATGTGTAAAAAATTATTTTATAACTAACACAAACTCAAGTCCAAAATAAATTAACAAAAAGCAAACCCAAACCCAAGATCCGAGGCAAATCCAAAATAAATTAACAAAAAGTAAACCCAAACCCAAGATCCGAGGCTTGGGGCTCTGACCCAAGCCGAGTGAGCAAACTTATGACTTAAACCCAAAAATACTTTGCTTAAATTTATTCAACTTTTCACAATATAAATTATAAACTATAAGAGTAAAAAAAGGTTTTAGTTTTATAAAATTATGTTAATAAAGGGTTCTTTAATTTTTTTTTAACTCATAATTTATAAATTATAATGATATTCTCGTGTTAAATTTATTTTATTAAAAAATAATTTTTAATAATGTTTTAACCCTAAAAATAAAATAAAAAATATATCATGTTTTTAATTTAGTCATGAGTGCGGTCACTAGACCTGTTTTGAAAACAAGTTTTCTAACCTTTTTGATATTACACCAGCAGTTTTGCTGTCATTTTTAACTTACACAAGTTCAGTGGTGCCCATCTCTTCATCTAGCCTTCTCTTCAGCCTTGTTTGGCTTGTGACAGACACTCACATACAATTCTTCTTCTTCGCCATTTTGATGTCTTTCGAAATCTGATGTCACATTAGGGTTCACCAAATGATCAAGCTGGCCTCACTTCTGATGTTGCACCAGTTATTAGGGAATTCACTGAACCATTCTCTGAAGATAAGACAACTACTATGGAGAAAAATCAAAGGATTATTTTCTAAGTTGCAAACCTTTTGGTGTATCTTTGTTCTTGCTGGTTGATTTAACAACCTGTAGAGAAATTATCTGTGGTGACCTAGCCACATTAATAGAACAAAATATTGGGATATGCAAAGTGTCTGTATGTGACTAAAGTGCTTTACGGATCCCTCAACTTATCATTTCCTTATTTTAAGATTCTAAGGTAATTCCAGTCAGAAAGTAAATCTGTATTTGGTTAGGGTTTGTCAAGGATGTTTATTCTTCTACCTTGCTGATGCAGCTCATCAAGGATGCAGTTCACCTAATTATATATAATATTAATTTCCATCACGTACGCTGTTTTTTCTTATCTAATTTCTTGCGAACTTGTCAATAACTATTGCATTAATTAATTAATTATCAAAGATATATATATATATATAGAGGCAGCTCGAGCATTGTTGTTCAGTACAATTCTTTAGCTAGATGATCTCATCAATTGCTGATTACATTGAAAAGATAAAGTAAAAAAGAAAACTAATATATATATATATTGGCTGCGACAAGTACAACAGCTCAACTAGATGGCAGACTATTATCTAGCAAGTTACTCTACTTAATTAAAACAATAAAAAAAACCTTGCTAATTTGTGAAGTATGATAGGTTTCCAAGAACATAAATTAATTAGCATATATTCACAAACCTCACAGCTTAATATTAATATAGATAGATATCCCTATCTCTTTCTTTTCCCTCAGAAGAAAAGCTATACATTTACAAAATATCAAATCAATCATGTTCATATAATATTATAGTATAATTTGGAGTTTGAGGGATCTGAGGAGTCCTCAAATAATTAAATATATTTATGCTCTTCCTTTTCTTCCAAAGAGATCTAAAATATTCGAGCCAGCCTGCTTTGATTTGTTATAGTAACAAATTGAAGATAAATTAAGGTTACGTATAGCTAGGTAGTATATATACACATAGTTTATTGATCAGACATATCCATGTATATATGCACACTCACGCATCGATCGATCGGGCCAACCCAAATTATTGGCATTAAAAAATTTATCAATGATAAATTAGGTGTTTTTTGAAGTAGTTTTTATACTAGTTGGAATTAATTTTTTCTCGAATACTTTTAAAAATATATTATTCACATCAATCAAGATATATTTAATGAAATTTCTTAGATATAATTAATTCTAAGGTTCAAGTACTCTAATAAATTAAAGAATGGATAAAGCTTTTTAATTACTTGACCATCCCTTATAATTAGCTGAAAAATAAGGCAAATATTAAATAGCTATAAATTTAGTGACAAAATAAGAAAGCCAACGGGTGGTGATGAAATCAGGCAGGGAGCTCGATCAATCCATCCAAGCATGGCAATAATAATTAATTACAACATCGTAGCCAGATAGCTGCTATCTAGCTAGTTTGATGCAGTTAGGTAACGTAGATAATTAAAAGTCAAGGGCCTAAGGAAATTAGAAGCTTCTGTCTCGATGAACTCCAGCTGCCCTCTCAGCAGGTGCATGTACACCATCCAATCACCATTACCTGCTGGATTTGAAATTACTTGAAAGTTAACATTTCTAGTATGCTTCTGCATTGCACATTTATTCATTTGTCACAAAAATATTAATATGGACTGTTTTACTGTCCATTTAAGTTTCTCTGACCTAAAAGTAATCACTTTTTTGTTGATTAAGGTCAAATTCTGGAAAGAATGTCAGATTTTCTTTTTTGGGTGATATTTTGTTTTATCTAGCTAGGATATTTGGGTTACCCAGGAATTTTTTGTGTCCGGCTACATTATAAATACATATAAATTATTTTTTAAGATTAATTATTAACTTATATATAAATATTTATCAAGTTAACAATAAAATTTCAATCCAAATACATAACATAAAATATAAAAAATAAAATAAAATTTAAAGTACATAAAAATAAAAATAAAAATAAATTACACTATCGAAGTTGCACCCTTCGATGATTTGTAAAATAGAATTCATCTATGATAGAATCTGAATCAATATCTTCAACAAACTCTCGTTCAATGTAAATCATCATAGAATTCGTTAAGAACTCATCTTCCTTTACTGGTTGATGTTTGTTCGCTTGATTTAAAGAATGAAAGCATAGTTTTTCCTCTCTTGCTTCCTTGATTTTCCATTATAATTTATAACCTATTCAAGTAAAAGGGATTAGGGAAGTCAGGTGCAAGATGAAAAGATACTAATGTCACAATAGAATATTCATGAAATGTAGAATATACAAGGATAAAATAGTGATGCAGACTACGGGGAGATTTGAGGAACTTAATTTTGAAATAACTAGTAAATTAATTTTTCATGTGTTTATTTCATGTTTTTTCATGAGTCTAAATTCAAACCCCACAGCCCTCGTATCATGTTTTTTAATGTGTTTATTTTTTGTTGTGTCCTCGTAACTTTAGTTCTGGTTGTTGTGTATAACCTTGGCTTGTTCAAGCTTAACTCAAATTCATGTTAGCTTGGCTTGAAGTGGTTGCAAAAAATTGAAAAAATATGGTCCAGAATGGTTCAATTAAAAAAAAACACGAAAAAAAAACTGTCATTAAACAATTTGGTCACGCTTCTTTCTACTCTACACAAATTAAGACAACACACTTAATAAGGTATTCAGCGAATGATAACTTATAAAAGTATAAATTGATACCCATTAAAGTATTAAAAAAACTTAACGTGTTCAAACTATTAGATTTTCAGGGTACAGTCTACTGCAATGAATGTAAAATATTGAATTCAAAATGAAAAGTTAGGGCTTGTAAATTCTTACCTAGTGATTTTGCACTTTTGTAGCTCTCGGTATACTATTGAGAAGAAAAAAGCTAAAACTCCAGGTTACTTGGAAAGCATGTAAATCTGATTCTCACACTAATTAATTATTTGTGTTTAGGAAAAGTTAGGGCTTGTAAATTTTAACCTGATGATTTTGCATTTTTGTAGCTCTTGGTATACTATTGAGAAGAAAAAAGCTAAAACTTCAGGTTACTTGGAAAGCATGTAAATCTAATTCTCACACCAATTAATTATTTGTGTTTAGGTTCTCCGTGTAAAAGACAAAAGAAAACAACCAATTAATTATTTGTGTTAGGTTTTCTGTAAAAAAACAAAGAAAAAGTGGGTTATTAAATTTTTTATGACAGGGTTGAAAGAATGACACCACAAAGGAAACAATCAAACAAAACAAGCAAGCAAGCCATCAAAGTTTAATGAGTGGGAGGTTAGAAAGAACTTGGAGGTTTCCCTGTGACTAACTTTGCGCACTTACAGTGGTAGCCCCTTTGCTTGCTTCTTTTGGCATTCCACTTGGGACGAAAAGCATGGACTACTTTCCTATTGATTTAGTAACTATTAACATATTAGATCGGCATTAATTTTTTTACCTAGGCTATAGCCCACCTAAGCCTTCTACAAGGCTCCGCCCTTGTTTGGGTATTGATTTTTTTGTCACAGGTTCCTAATTTGAAATGGGAAGGTGTTGATGGACTTGAAGATGTGAAGAAATCAATTTCTGGATACGGTTCAGGTGGACCTCTTACTTATCTGCAATTGGATTGTGCTCAAGATTCTCTCAATCATTTGCTTCTAAAGGCAAATTGATTAAAAGATTCCACTATTGACTCAACCCCCTCCCATCTTTCTTTTAAAGTTGAGGCCGTGCATCAGATGATTCAAGCAAACTTTTATAACACTCTTAACTATCATATGTGTTGTTCAATTTGCTACCCGTGCTAAATAATTAGCATGGTCTACAATTTCAACCTAACTTTAGAAATAGGACGCTTTTTCTACAACATAAACAATCTTGTCAGACCAGTTGTAAGATCTGAATTATTCTGCTTAGTTGTGAACTTGCCAATTGATGATAATGGTCAGCATGTATCTATGTTTCCTTAGTTCAATGGCTGAGATATACATTGAGAAATGGCCTTCCCATTCTTACCATCACCATCACCCTTCAGTCATTGCAGAACTAGAGATTCTTTCCCAGGTTGTGTCACATCTCTTTTCAGACTCTGTGGCCAGAAGAGGTTAAGAAGTTTCAAGTATAGCACATTGATGACATTAAGGAATTCAGCTATCAAGTTGTCTTGGTCCTTTCTTTCAAATTGTAAACTGGGGGAATGCATTATGGTTTGCAAATTATATGGTCTGCCACTTGGTTTTTATTCAGCTGCCAATGCCTATAAATTGCTTTACCTGTCTAGTAGAATTTTATAACTGGAGCTGCCAACTAGTGGTGTGTGCTTTCTTTTGTATCTGAATCATATTGTTTATCCCTGCTGTATCGATATTTGCCTCTTGCATGAGGATTTGTTTTCATCTGGGTTGCGTAAGCGGTCGGATGCTCTTCTATAAGGTCCTCCGCAGAAGTGCTTTGTAAAGTAGGCCATTCTAAACAGAAAATTGACTTGGCCCAAAATGTCTATAAACATGAAAGTTTACCTGGACAATTCATAGGGCATTTCTGATGCCAGTATTTGCTTTCCTTGAACGATTTGAATGATGTGTTGGAGTTGAAAATATTTCATATTAGTTACTTGTTTCTGTCTAAGAAAGCTACAGCTACAGGCATCAATTCGCTGGCATAACTTATGCTATCTATTTTGTGGCGCATATTCCGTCAATAAATAAATTTGAGGCATCAGTACTAATCAGTGGGTGAATTCTTAGAGGTTCTGAAAATTGGGCATAATAATTTTCTTGTGACTTTCTTGGAATTTAAATCCGAAGTTGTTGTTTGATTATTAGAAGTTCGGAATATGAATAGAAGAATTGAAGAAAGATGAAGGAATCAGAATAATATTTTTGTTCCAATATTGTTTTTGAAATGGTAATAACAAATTGGAATGAAATTAAATTAAATTTCTAATGCCTTATGAAAATAAATAATAAATAATTATTATATATATCATTAATAGTGGTAGTAATAAAAATAATAAAGGTGACTGTGATGATGGTAATAGTAATAAAAAAAAAATGATGTAGCAGTAATAATAATATATTTTAAAAAAATCCACCACCACATAAAATGATGAGAGTGGTGGAAGAAAAGTGGTAATGACAATGGAAGAGTGGTGATTGTGATTATAATGGTAAAAAAGTTATATTGCATTAATAATAATAATAATTTTTTTAAAAAAAATGTATCACCACCACCCTTGATAGCAAGATGCTAGTTAAGGTATCAAAAAAAAAAAAAGATGCTAGTTAAGGTATCAAGAAAGAGCTATCAGTCACGCCGGTCTTGAGAGAGAATCTAGAGAGAGATGCTTTCCTCCTTCATGGAGTTGATTCCACTGTTTGTGCTGGCAGGGTCTGGAGTTTGAATTTCTCTTGGCTTCCTTGTCTTCATAGCTCTGATTTCTTCCCTTCTCCTTCCCCCCTCAGTTTTCAATTTCTCGGTTCCTTCTCTTTTTTTCTTTTTTCCGCCTGTGCTTCATTTCAAATGGCCAAAAACAAGCGGAAAGTTGCAGCTACTGTAACACGTGGAAAAGCCATCCTGCATGATCCTGTTCATCTTCCCCTGTTCTTCCCCCCATGCCCCCACCAATGGCCAGTGTTGTGTGTCCTGATGTTCTTTGACACGACCAAAGAGTTGATGTTTTCTCCCAAGTATAGGAGTGTCGAAGTAATAAATAACCCGACAAGACCGGGGTTGAACTACATGGAGGTTAACTGTATAAATTACAAATAAAGAAATAGATAATAACAGAAAAGGAGTTGAAGAAAGCTTTGAGATGTGATGTTGATATAAGGATTAAACAATGATAAAATAATTGTCAAGATTAGAGGATCCACTAATGGTATTTCAAACAAGTATAGTATAAACTCTTTTTATTACTCAACTGGAAACCACACACAAAGGAGGTTCCAATCGGATTATAAATTGTTAGCATGATTACATTAGTTATCTTATTCGAATAATGCTAATACTTGTAAATGTTGTCAGGTATTCATGATTATAACTTATGTTAACAACAAATCAAGTTCCTTTCACAGCACAAGTGTCGTTTATACCATACGGTTGGGCTATGAAAGTGCCAAGTAGTTGTTGTACCAAGGGTTATACAACATAAATCTAGATTAACCATTTAACAAGCAAAGTATTAAAAGTGAACAAGATAACAAATACAAAACATGTTAGTATCAAACATTAAAGTCCATGTTGAGTTTATACTATACTTATTCTTACACCATTAGTGTCCCCTTTTCACCTTAACCATATAAACCAAATTGAAATCCAAGATATACAGCTTTAGATATGACCCAATGACTGAACATTGTTCCAGTTTGGACTAAACCAGCATCTCTTTTCTAAGCTTAACCCTCTCTTTGTCTTCTCAATTTCAGTAGTTGAACTCATCAATCAATCCTTTGATTTATGTGATAGGATTGCATTTAAAATGAGCATTTACCATAAATTAAAGGTATCTTATATTATCAGACTTGTTATTATAAAACATACTTAAGTTAGGAAATTTAATAATACTTTAAGTGCAATATGATGATATAAAGCCTTAGTGATAATGCACTTTTAAGTACTAATCATTCTTACGCCTATCCCTGAGGTTGCTTTTGGCTTTACTCTTTTGGAGAATGTTACTGTAGAATATTGCTCAGAAGATGAAGTTTTGGTTGAAGCGCTCCTGGAAGAGGAACAATTGGATTTCTCTTTCTCTAATGATGACTATGATGGCCCCCTCAAATCACCCCCTGCTTCCTCCTCCTGCTAATCCCGTGCCTCCCTCTCTCTCTCTCTCCAGGAGGTCGCCCACCTACTACAACCGCAGTAGCAGGTACCTCTATTTCCTCTACTCCAAGTAGTAGTGTATGGAGAGATCTTTTCTCCGCTAGTAGTTCAACTACTTCATGTACAAAGCTCTAAAATTTCTCATTCAATCATCTCACTAAGACCCGTGCCATCTCTCCTGAGGACTTCCACCCTCAGTTTGAAGTCTGGAACTTGTGTGCAGTTGGCTATGTCTCTAATAAAAGCACGGATTACAGGGCTCTGAATGGTATTATCTCTTCTGTATGGAAGTGTGAGGCTACGTTCACTATTCATGATTCTAGGTGGCTGATTTACAGATTCAGTCGTGAGGAGGACAAGCTCTCTGTTCTTCGTGGAGGTCCATACCTGGTATACAGGAGACCCCTCATTCTGAGGCCGATGAAATTTTTTTTTGATTTCTCCAGTGAGGAGATGACAAGGGTCCCAGTATGGGTCAAATTCCCAAACCTTCCTCTATGTTGTTGGTCTCCCTCTTGTTTATCCAAGATAGCTAGTGTTCTTGGCAAGCCTATCCAATGTGATCAAATGACTTCTAATCTCTCTCGTCTATCATATGCACGTGTGTTGGTTGAACTAGACCTTCGTGAGGACCTTCAACACTATGTGGAGGTGTCTTTGCTGTCTGGTCCAATACTTCGCCAAAAGGTTGTCTATGAAACTTTGCCAAAATTATGTAACTTTTGTAATGTCCTTGGACATACTCGGCTTCTTTGCCCCAAAGTTGTTGCCAGTACAACAACTGCGGCTAACACTTCGACTGTGCAAGCCGGTAAAAGGAGTGTTTTTAGCCGTCTGGGACCTCAGATACACCAACATGAGATGTCTACTCCCACTGGTACGTAGGAGCAGAGTCAGCCCCTACCTGTCCAGGGTACTCCAGAGGCTTCCTCGGATACAACTATTGTGATTACTAAGCAGGCTCCTAGTGTTGCTCCTGATGGCTGGATTACAGTGGAGCGTAGACGGAAATCAAATAAGCACACAAGTAGTACCCCCAAAGGGAAGGAGGTGATTGTAGTCGAAGCTGTGTCCGATGTGAATTCTTGTAAAGATCTGGTTCCCTCTGTATGTGCTGGTGTGGTTGGTTCCCCAGTCCGTGCAAGGGCAGTAGTTGCTTCAGTATGTGCAGGTGTGGTTTCGAGAGTTGTCCCTTGCTTCGCACCTCCAAATTCAAGGGAATGTATTCTGGCGAAAAGCCCTTCTGATGTTCCTCCTTTGGGGGACACTATCAAGAGTAATGGGAAACATTATAACTAGAGGAATCATGTTGGTAGTAGAAGGGTCCCCCCCTTTTCCTGCATCCCCATGACTCTCTTCCTTTGGACTACCAGGGTTAACTAATCTCTGAAACACCATGCGGTGGTTGGCCGTACGAAGACATACAAAATGGACATTTGTGACTTACTAGTTTGGGTTTTTCTCCTGTGTAGATTCCCTGGTTGCCTCATCTAGGGCAGTTGTCCTAGCTTGGTGCAGTTTGGTTTTTGTGCAGTTTTTCTGTTTGTGCCTGGGTTATGTCTGCTGCTGTTGTTGCTGTAGTCACATGTTGTGGTGGTGATTCTAATTGCGGTGGTGGTTTGGATGCTTGGGGCTGCCCTGCAGTCTATTGTCTGTTACTGCTGGTCTTATCTTCTATAATATGGTATTCGCTTACTGGAGAGTTTCCTTTGTTGTAGAGTTGTTGGTTTCCGCTTCTGCCTGTGGCCTTGTGTATAGCCCTGTTGCTGTTTGCTACTAGTAGTAGCTGCTCTGGTAGTACTGCTGATTTTCCCTTTTGAAGGCTTGTCCTTTGTTATTGTGTTGCTGGTATCAGCTTTTGTCTATCGGCTTCGTGTTTGGACCCTATTCCTTTCAGCAACTTCTCGTAGGTGGTTGGTGCGACTTTGGGTCTGAATGTTAGCCTCCTCTGGTGCTTTGTTCCTGCTTTCTTCTGGCTGCTGGCTTTGCTTATAGTTGAAGCTGGATTACTACTCCTGGTTGTATCCTCTTCCTGGGTGTTGCTTTATGCAGTGGTTGGATCATTGATGTTTTGCAGTTTCTGCAGGTGCTTGGCTTACTGCTGATTGGTTGCTGGCAGTGCCTATTGTTGGGTTTAATTGTTTTAGCCTATCTAAGGAAGTTTGTTCCCTTGGTCTTTTGTATTTTTCTGTTAAGCACGTTGTTTGGTTATTTGCTTGAACAAGCCTTTCTGTGCTTGTCAGCTTTGTATAATTCTGTTCAGCAAGATAGTCTTGCTTTTAGTTTGTTCAAGGGAGTCTATTCCCTTTGTCTGGTTATGTCTGTATATATGTATTGTTGGTCTCCAACTTGTTTTTTATCTATACAATTCTTACATTTGATCAAAAAAAAAAAGGATGCTAGTTAAGGTGGTTAATATATAAATAATAATAAAAAATTACATCATTTTAAAAAAAGTAATATATGTCCTTGTTTTCATTCTCATCTCTTTTATAAGAATGAAATTATTTTTAAATATTTTTTCCCACTCTTCATTTTCATTCTCGTTTCATTCATTTAATCAGAATAAATTTTTCATTTGCATTCTCACTATTTCATTTGTTGTTATCAAATAATACCTAAATGATAATTGATGATGTCCCAAAATTCAAAATATATTAAAAAAAAAAGAGGTTATCTAGTGTTTGGGGTCAAGGTTAATCAATATGTAAGCGTTTGGATTTCCTTTTTTTTAATCTAAGGAACTCTAAACTTATGATATAAGTTCGAGTACCTACAAAAATAGTCCCAATCAGAGGGGACTTAAAGATCTTATAATGATAAAGTCGGTATATTTATGGGAAAGATATTAAACGACTTAGGGAAATAAATTACTTAAATTCAAGGAACAATGATGTTTGTTCTTGAATTTTAAATTGGTTAATGCTCTGAAATCTATATATTTTTTTTATCTTAAGAGATAAAAAGTTCTAACCTTTTACTTGAATGGTTCAGGGTGTATTTATACCCCTTGAACCTTGTTGTATTCAGATAAGGGAATGACTAAAAAACCCTCTATTTTTAGCGACATTAATGGAAAACAAATATCTATTACATATTATTAATGAGATAGTAAGTATAGTAGGTCCCTTAAGAGACCTTGTATACACCTAAGAGTATAGGCATGAGAATTTATCATGTTTTTTATATTTTTATTGTACAGGATCGTCAACAATCAGACATATAGCCCTAGAACTTGAACATTATCAAGTTCTTTGGGTCTAATATGTTCGTAAGACCCACGTTACTTTGAACTTGGCTGATTGTCAAGCATAAGTACTTTGAGTTTGACATGTTCGTCAAACCTATTTTATTTAAGATTATTTTTATTTATAAAAATCTTAATTAAAAAGTAACTCATCAATAATATGAAGAGTATAATTAGGTTATGTTGGGGTAGTTTGGGATGGAGACAAAGAAATAAAATAAAAAAAAACCTAATTGGCTTAGAAGTGTGAAAAAAAACTACTTTAATGTGTTTATTTGTCTTAGAAGAAAAAATGCTTTCAATAAACACATATATAAATGTATATATCTTAATTGGTAGTATGGATACAAATAATATATATCATCAAAGCTTGAGAAGAATACATATATCTATGCAAATCAAATAAAGTCATATAAGAGAGGATATTAGAATTTAGAATCTTGCAATCAAGATATTCCTTCAAATTAAGATGTGCATTTTGATTAGGGTACGTGCATGCTTTTACCTCACGTTTGATTGTTAATAAGAGAAGATTATAGGGTGGTCAACAAGATAAAAGTGCAGAAAAACCTTCACATTAGAACCCTTTTTACCTTCCAATTCAAAACAAAATCCTTAACAAAAAAGAACAAAGCTGAATTTTAAATTAAAACTTGGTGAGATCAAGAAATCTCTATACAAATTTGCGCTCTTTCACCCAACCATTGTCTTCGTCTTTTATTGAACATGGAAAGTGGTGAGATAAAGTTTTTGCAAAACAAGTTTCTTTAAAAAGTTGGAGACTTTTCGATACTTATATTAGTAAGGAAATGGTGAGAAATAGGTCTGAAAAGGCAATGTGATGTGTGTTGGAGAGTTGAAATGTGTTAAGAGTGAATAAGAAATTTAAAGAAGATGAAATCCAAAATCCTCTATCCTATAACTCATGGTTGTTTATAAGCTATCAGTCTTAGTAACTTGCATGGAGTCTGAGGTAAAAGGATAAGTCTCCAAACCCTTAATGCATACATATCATCATTAGGAGATAATAGTTTGGAAAAATTACTCTCAACCTCCCAAAATTTGCACACAATTACAATTTCTCATTGTAATTTCATAAATTATAATTTACATACCAAGTCAACTCAAGATTTAAATTTGAACAAAATAACAAGTATACCCTCATATATATTATAATATAACACAAATAGCCTAAATGATAGACCAATCCACTCTAAATTTATTATTCACGCCACGTGTTCTCGACAAACAAAAAATCTAAAAAAATCAAAACCTACTTTATTTAATCGATTTTTTCTTCTCTTCACTTACAACGCGATTTCGCTTAGGTTTTGTTGCTGGAATTTTCTTCCTCTTTTTCTCTGGAACCAAGCAAAACACAAGTATGTGATTGTAGTTACACGATTTTTTTTCATATCAAGATTTCAAAAGTCATGGCAAATGCATTTTAATGTTATAAAAAAATAAACAATTTTGTTGCAGTTAATTCATAAGTCCTTAAACTAGAAAACCCTACGAAATGAAATTTTTTATTCAATCAATAATATTCAAAATCCCTAACACTTTTGCATGTTGTAAATCAATTATTCTTATTTTTTCAAAACCCTAAAAAGCCTAAATTGATTTGTGTGGCATACTATTAACAAAACCTTAATTTTTGAATATTTGTTTAAAACTTCTTTAATCTTTGTTTAACCATTAAATAATCTTTGTTTAACCCTTGTTTACTCTTTGTTTAACCTTTATCTAATATTTTATGTTTCACCATTGCAATACATAAAATGCCTTTTTTTTTTGTTCATCATGACAATTTTACATACGTCGAAAACGATTATGAGTGTATTTTTTACATGGACATATTGTTCATATGTAAACAAGTTTTTGAGGTCGACTTGAAAGGTCTTTAGATTTGGGATGATAGAAGAATTCAAGTTTTTAATGATACCTTGATGTTAATGATGTTTAATATGCATGAAGGTGAAGAATATATGCATATCTATGTTGATGTTGATCCTATAAGTAGTTCTCTAACATTTAGAATGCCAAAATATTATTCAGGTAAACCAAATGATGGTAGGTCACCTGGTACTAAATATTTTCTTGCATATGATGATGATGTAAAGTAAATGAAGAAGGTATGGATGTAGATGATAATATTGTTGACACTGCTAATGTTGATATTAGAAGTACAAATGTTGGTAGTGGTAGTGTAAATATTGAAAATGACATTGTAAATGTTGGAAAAATTGGTGTAAATGTTAGAAGTGCTAGTGTAAAGAATGAGGGGTTTAAATTTGCTACTGAATATGATAAAAATAATAAAGATGATGATTATGTTTCTTCAGATGAGGAAGGCTTTGAATTTGTAATGAAAATGACGATGAATGGATTGATTGCATTAATGGTGATTTTGCTTTTGATTGTGTCTCTAATTTAGAAAAGGAATAGAAAATTAGTAGTGAAGTTTACAATGTCGATGTTGAATTGAGAGTAGTGAGGAAGAAAGTTATAGGATAAAGAAGAAGAATGTTGATCCAACATCTAAATTTAAATGTAAAATATTTAAGGTTTCAATTCATAGATCAATTAATTTTAAAGAGAGTCAAATTTTTAATAGTTTGAATCACTTTAGAGATGTGTTAAGGGAGTATAAGGTGACAAATAATTATCATCGAAAAAGAACAATTAATCAAAAAAAGAATATGAAAGCAAATTGTATTGGTAATGGGTGTTGGTTCATGATTGGAAAACATTCATAATTAAATCATTGAGATGGGAGAATAGTTTTATTAGGCCATCAACTATCAAAGCAGCTAATTCAAAATGGTTAGCTAAGAAACTACTACCCATTATTAATGTTGACTCAAATGTATCTAATGAAGCTCTAAACACAAATTTAGATGATAAAGTTTGGGATAAACCCCATCTAATATAGTTGTGGAGAGCTAAGACAAAAACTAGAGAATTTGTAAAAAGGAGTAATAAAGAGTTTTTTTTAAGAGGTTGCTTAGATATATCCAATACTGATGTTTATTCACCAAGTTTTAAAGAGTTTTCATTTGTTTGAAAGCCATAAAGGATGGATTTTTTTTATGGCTATAAACCTTTTATTAAGATTAATGGATGTCATCTAAATGGTTCATATAGAGTTGTGTTATTAGCAACAGTGGTTTTGAATGCAAACAATGAATTGTTTCTTATTGCTTATGATATTATTGAAGCAGAAAACAGAAAATAATGACATATAGAGATGGTTTTTGCATCTCTATATGGATCAGTCAAAACAATAATAAGCTATAAGCTATTATCCATCATGTATGATAGGTAAAATGTATGTTTTATTTTATATTATATTTTGTGTAACTCTTGCTTTTTTATGTTTTCTTCTAATTATTAGTATATTATTTTATAGAGTCTACCTAAAAATGTTGTAGAAATATTTCTATAGGCAACACACAAACACTATTCAAGGCATATTTATACTAATTTAAAGAAAAAGGGGATTTCCTGGTTTGGAGATTAAAATAGGATTTTGATGTGTATCTCAAGCTTATACAAATCTCAACTACTGAACTTATATGAGGGAGATTGGGGATATCGATAATAATGCTTTGAATTGGTTGAAGAACATCTCCATAAGACTTGGACAAGGCATTTGTTTAATCCTGAAGTAAAGGTAGTAATGTAACAAATAATTTGACTAAATCATTTGATAGATAGGTTGGAAAATTGTTGTGTTACCAAAGAATATTAGGTTAAAACTTATGTATAGGTTTCATGATAGGTTTGCTAAAGTTGCATGTTTACGAAACAAAGATCACACATTTTGTGCATGATTCTAGCAAATTATGATGAGTATCAAGTTGTTAAGGGTCATACAAGAGTTTCTATTAATTTAGAGAAGAAACAATGCTCCTATAATGAATGGATAATGACTAATAGTTCATGTAAATATGTTATACCCTTTTGTGCATCACAAAATAATGGATTTAAAAGATTTTTATCATGTGTATTATACCATTAAGACATTTATAAAGACTTACAGTAAAGTGGTTCACCTATTACTGGAGGCTGATATAAATCCAAACAAAGAAGAGGTGATTGTTTTACCTCCAAACTTTAAGATTAACATAGGTAAACTGAGAAAGAATATATGAAAAGAATAAGAAGAAAATCAACCTAGTACTTTTAAAAAAATGGTTTTAACACTTAGGTGTAATATCTACAAGCTATATAGCCACAACTCTAGGACTTGTCAAAGGGACAATGATAAATAAGTTAGAGGTCCTAGTAGTGGGAGAGGATTCAATCATGATAGAGGTGTAAAAGTATCCATTGGTGGCAGAGGATGTAAGTGATGTTGGTACACCCTCTTAACCCTCTACCCAAACATAAGTGATGTTGATATATCCTTTTAACCCTTTACCCAAACATAAGTGATTTTCATAAATATGCTTTATAATTCTATTGGTATAACAATAAGCTTGATATTTACTAATCAATATTCACAAACTTGTAGATTGGTGTCGGTACATTATCTCACCACTATAGACAGGATGCATTGAGTGAGGATTGCAAATAATATGGATGTTTTGAATTTTGTTAACTACTGTTGTTGTTAATGTTTTGTTAATATGATAACATAAATTAATGCTTTTCTTAGATGTTGTTATGAAAATATAATATGGATGCTTTATTATATTAGGCTACCTTAATATGAATGATTTTGCTAGATATTTTTTTGTTAATGATGGCTTAATAGTATTTACTTAATGTGCATGCTTTTGTTATATTCTTTTATTATATTAGACTGCCTAAATGGAATAATATTTATGTTTCATACATTTTCTTTACTAGTATATACATTTGTTTAATGTCATTTGTTCAACATAAATAATATAATAGTTAGATATAATAACATTGCACATATTAAATTAGTTATCAACAATAACTTTACATCTACAAAGCTATTCTTCATATTAAGATTCTTGATCCAAACTCTATGTAATTCATCTAAACAGAGTAATATTTTTATGCTTTATACATCTACTTAATATAATATTGGCTCAACATCATTAGCACTTTCTTTCTCTCTTGTAGTTATTTCAATTCCATTTTTAAATTTACACCAATCAATAAAGGTATTGTCACATGACTTGTCATCACATCTGTAGACTTACTTGTTTTTACTAACTTTTATTTTCAATATCCCGATAGCCATCTTTTTTTCTCACATTTGATGTACTTTATATTCTAGAAGTTTGGTCCATCCAAGCTGTTACGGCTTTGTACAGTATTATTAACTTTTGATGTAGATGAAGATATGTTGATAATATGGTTATGGAATCTATAAAAATTATGATATCAGTGTGTGTTCATGTTGTGATAACAATGTGGTATATAATTTGCTATTTTTGTTTATTAGTCATGTATGTTCTTGTTATGATGGCAGTGTGGAATCTGATATTGTGTGTGTGTTTTCTTGTTAGCAGTATGTGTGTGTTTGTGTGAGAGAATTTTTTAGCAGTATGGAAGGGAATAAAATATGGGTGATGTGTATGTGTGCTTATTAGCAACATTTGTATGTTTGTTGACAGTGTAACGGGGGGAAATTATAATGTTAGTGTATATTTGCTTATTATTATTAATAGTATGATCATCTGCTGAAATTATAGCAGTAAAGATGATGAGAATATAGTGACTAAAGATGATGTTCAAAAATAAGGGAATTTTGTTAAAAAAACATATTATATGTAATAACTGCTTAAAAACAATAACAACAATAATCTTGTGGTAATGTTGTAATATTAACATTGTAAAGGCTTTTTCATCATTATTTAGAATATAACGGCAATCTTATAAAAAAAAATCAAACTATCTTGTTGAATTTTCTTTTGAGCGCTTCAGTGAGGATATAAAGTGTCATAAATATTATAAGTTATGGTATGTAAATTGTAATTTCTAAACTAACAAAGAGAAAGTGTAATTGTGTACAACTCTTAAAAAGCTCATAGTAACTTTACCAAATAGTTTTTAGAGTTAGTGAGGAACTGTTGAGAACTAATATTGAGGTCATATGCATTATCCATATGATAAGGTCAGTCCTTAACACCATTTGATGGGTGTCACGTGCTCCATGAACATATGTGCATTTAATGCATGTGTGATTTGTCCTTGTACTTGTTGAAAGGTAGGTTATGTTGATCTAGGATACTAACTACAACCTATCTTGTCTAAACTCCCTTAGACACCTAAGAAATGAGTGGGTTTTCTCTTCCTTTTTTTTAATACTTTGTGTTTTCCTCAAGTGAAAAACTCTTCAAACATATTATACAATAACACTAAAAAAAGAACAGATCTTTATTGTTCATTATTGTCTATTAGCTTAGATTCACTACTGATGGCATTATTCATTGAACAATGCCTTTTTATTTTGTAATTTGTTCATTATTCATTAGCTTAGATTCATTAAACTTTTTTTCTATTCAATTTCATCCTTTCATGTGATATTTGTTATTTTTTATCAGTAAATGTTTTCTTATATTTGCATTTTATTGACAATTCAAGGTGTTTTATCAAATTTGATGGTTAAATTAAAGGCCAATTTCATGAAATAAGAGTTAAATTTATGGTGTTAAAAAAAAATTAAAAGAAGGACCAGAATAATAAACAAAAAAACTAAAGGGGTTTTTTTAAACTCAAGCAAAAAGATTTATCTTCATCCAAAAATTCTTTATTTTTTTATTTTTAGTTTTTATCCTAAATTTCATTTGTTTTACATTTTAATCCCTAAGTTTTGAGAGAGAAGAGAGAAATTGATCAGATGGCCTCATTCCAACTCCAAAAAAAAGCCAATCTTGGTGTCCTCGATTTCTCTTGATGAGAGTAGTACTATTAAAGTGTTTTGAACTGTCATATCATCAAAAAACATAGATCGGGGCTCATAAAATATTTTTATTTAATTTATTCCTGGGCATTTAGAACAATTTATGGGTGTTTTTAGATCGAAAATGAGTTTATTTAGGTATTTGTGGTGTTTTTTAGCTCATTCCGGGTGAAAAAATGATTGAAAATTGATTTTTTTGATCTACAAAATTGGACTGTGAATTTTCATCCACCTTTGATAGCTACAATCTTTACCATAGATGACATGTTATCTATCATTGTAAATGATATGTCATATGTTTATTTTATAAAAACATGAGGGTGGACAAAAAGTAAGATCACAGGTCTAACCTTTTTTGTATTAGGTCAGACATGCTGGCCCAATCATCCATATCCAGATGTCTGACCTCTTTTTATATGGCCCTTTATTATATGCTTTATTTTTAAAAAACAAATTACGATTGTGCATATTTTTTTACCAAAACAAATGGCAACACATATGTTGCCGTTTAGGCCAATACTAAACGATAACACGTTTATTGTCTTATTGCCTTGGCAACACCCATAATGTTCAAGTCACAAATCAAAAGGCCACGCACTTACCCTTGTAGGAGGCCATCCACTACATACACTCCTGAATATTTTTTTGAGTTTCGAGGAGTTAGAACACATTGTCATGTCCCTTCACGCCCATAAAACTTTATATGCTTTACTTTTATATTCTTTATAAGTACAATCTTATATGCAAGGTTGGTACCATATTTCTCACCAATGATTGTGGTGTAATGCACACCATGTTCTATGCAAATCAGATACCTCATTTCTCTGCCAATGGTTATTTCTAGCCAATGTGTCACTAGCATTCACCAACCACTCCACCAATGAGCGAGACACTACAATTAATGATGGACACCAATATTTCTATCAATTAATTATCATTCACAGCTCCATATATTAAAGTAAGCTAATGTGATCAAGGTCTATAAATACCTTAGGTCATCAGATAAATAGAACAAATTCTAAAGTTAGAGGTTAATAATTTCACTCTTCAACAATTCATTCATACATTTGTTTTTCATTTTCTCTAATAAATATACTATCTTAAGCATCAAAGAGTCCCCCATACCATAAGGGACTTTTTTTTTTAGGAATAATCAAGCTCATACACAAAGACCAATTCAAACCCACATGTCTTGGCCTGGGATTATGTCTCATGGAAAGCCTAATTTCTATATAAAGTCTTTTCACAAATTCATTAGCAGTGTTGTCTGTGAGAACTAAACAAAAAGCTAGATCATTCATATTTCACACCTTTTGTCGCACCCTCGCTAGAGCGCGGAGTCGCGGCGACCCTCCCCAGGAGCAGGGAATTGATTTCGGGGTTTTTTTTTGTGAATAAGGGAGTCGACACCTAGTATTATGGTCACTAGGAAACCTAACTGGTCTTTCAGAGATTCTAAGGCAAGTGATTGGTTGCGTAAAGGGAAGGTATTAACACCCCTAGTACACCCTACCTAAGGTAAGCTGCTTGGTGTTTGGTTTGCTTTGCTATGATGTTGGTGTTCTCTAATCAGTTTTCTTAGGATAGGTTTACTATGATGAATGGGCTTGGGTTCAAAGTCTAAAAGTAAGAACCCTTGACTAATATAGATCATACCTTTAGATATGTCTACAGAGTGCTAAGAAGAACCGATGCAGATCTCTTAAAATCTGTGTTTGATTTGAAATAAATTTATAACCTATGAATTAAAAGATAGCTAAGATAGAAATCTGAGATTCAATGTGTTTAAAAGCTCATTTTTCCCTTTAGTATTCAAGTGTTCGCGACTCGTAAATCGTAGGGAAGGGAAACAAAAAAACTAAGTTAGAAATCTAAGGAAATTTAAGGTGCTTTAGAAACCCAATTTTTCCTTAATATTTCATACTTTCACGGCTCGTAAACCGTGGAGTCAAAAATTGAAATGTCCCAAATTATAATCGAGGCTTCTTTTAAGGATATGTGATTAAATAAATAATCATGACTTATTATTCCTAGAAAAGTATTTTGGATATCAACCACTTGGAGTTTCTTTATCCAAATATTAATAGTGAATAATAGCAAATTATTCCCAATAATATTTTGGATATTAACCCCTTTGGGATTGCTTTATCCAAATATAAATAGTGAATAAATAAATTACTCCCAATAATATTTTGGATATTAACTCTTTTGGGATTTCTTTATTCAAATATTAATGGTGAATAAAAATGAATTTCCCAAAAATAAGATTTTTATCTTTTTGGCCAACACCTTTTGGAATTTACAAATATGTTGTAAATTCCAAAATGTAGGAAAATAATTTTTTGTGTTTAAGAAATCCATGCTAAAACACATTTTTTTAAAATCTCGAATATTTATTTTTTCAAAAAAAGGAATGTTCAAAATATATTAGGGTATTGGCCGTATGCAACACACAAGAAAATATTTTTTTGTTTTTTTAGACATATATATGTGTGTGTGTGTGTGTGTGTGGATGCAAAAAAACCATAAAATAAATACATGAAAAAACCAACGATCTCATTCATTTTTTTAGGGGCAGGGTCCAGCTTGGCCCATGTGGCTGGGCTGAACCCAGTAGGCCTAGCCGGGTCACTGGTTGGGCCAGTGACCTGGCTGGGCACAAAGGCAGCAAGTTTCCTCGTGTGTGCCTTGGCTAGTTATTGTTCAAGTGAATTATAATTCACTTGAACAGTAACAATGCAACTAAGAATGCATGCCAAAGCTGGGAATAACAGACCTGGAAGCGGAAACGAAGGAGCTGCAGCGATGTTGAAGGGGTGCTGGTTAATCTATTTGTGTTCGTCTGTTTCATCCCTTTTCCCTTTATTCTCTGCTTGTGTCCATCTCCTGCGTTTAGCTCTGCGTCTTCGTCCCTCTCTCTCTACTGGTTTTAGCTTCAGTTTCTCTTCTCTCCCTCTCCTCTGTTCTGCTTTCCCCGTCTCATAGTAATGCAAGGATGAAGGAAAAAAACTCCATATGTTCTCTGTGTTTTTTTCCCTCTCCTCTCCCTTTCTCTTCTTTCTTTCATTTCTCTACTTATTTTTTTGTATCTTCCTTCACCTCCTGCAGGTCTCACCAGTTTTGACAAACGAAAGTTTCTGTCAATGTTTAGCAGCAGAGCTTCCTCTCTATGTGTTGCAGATCTCCAACGTTTCTTCTCCTCCTCTCCTGCTTTTTTTTTTTTCATCTTCTCCCAATAGAGGAAGTTTATATAGCCTAAAACGCAGCTCTATTTAGGAAAAAAAATCTGGAGACACAAGCGCAGGTGGCTTGCAATCAAATAAAGCAAATTAGGAAGCAAAATATTCTGATTGATTCTGTGATCTTGGTAATTATTCTCCACGTGTAGAATCCCAACCATTAAATGATGGTGCAGCTCTCCTCTACGTTCTTCCACAGCTGGCCTAGGTGTTCAAAGTCGTTGCCTTTGGACCAAAGATGAAAAGAAGTTGTAGGGTTCGTTGCGTGCAGAACATTGGTTTGTTCTGCATGCAACGTACTTAATTTTAGGTTCCTTCTAATTTAAATCTTCAATTAAATCCCTAATTTTAAAACTTTTCAATTCAGTCCTTGATAAAAAAAATGTCCTCCAAATCAGCCCGTAAACCCTAGAATTAGACCTGCGGGTTAGAACCCTTCTCGCGGCAGGATTCCATACTTTCACACTAGATATTCAAACGGGAATATCTTGAGCTTCTGATATCGAAATCAGGCGATTCAAAAAACAAAATTCATCTATACGTACAGGAATACAACTTTCATGAAGGATACAAAGTGAGAAAAATTTGTTTTGAAGAACAGAATCTGGCCGCAATCTGGTTGGTCAAAAGGATCTCTTGATCCGATTCGGCAACTGACAATGTCGAGCCTCCCAATCTGACTGAGAGTCTGACATCAAAACAGTGAGCCCTAGGACCCAATAAAGGTGTAGGTAAACTCTTTAACATGTCATGAATGACATAATATAGCTGGGATGGTCAGATATTGTACGCAACCAAGTCAGAATCGAAGCCTAAGTTGGAATAAAAAATTGCGACAGCAGCAGAATCAGTTTTTTTAGTGCAAAATCTGAGAGATTTATCCAACCTTAAAGACCAAATAAAGAAGGAACAAATTTAACATCATGAAGACTCCTAATCAATCTAAGAAACCTGACGATTTTGACAGCAAAGGGGGAGATAAAAAGAGTAGAAAACAGCTCAAACAGGGTTCGAAAACATTTCTTTCTTCTCTGCTTTTATCAATCTTCCAGCAAACATAAGCTAAACTCCTGCACTAGGTTCGAAAGGGGTACATGCCATCTCCAGCACGTGGGACCTAAAAATGAGTAACAACACCTTTCACCAAAAAATTCTTTCCATGCTAAACAAAACTTTAGGATAACTCCTCTAGGTCTTCAACATTTCTTTTTATCATATGCAGATGCTCAATGATGTTACAAGTATGCAACAACATATTCACGCTCTTTCTCATACATAACAATAAGCTCCCATACATACACCACTAAGTATGTAAAGATAACTCTAGTTCTTTATAGGTTGTTTAAAACCAATTATTAATTTTAGTTGAATTCAATTATAATGTTTGATTTGAATTCAATTGATAAATAAATTGAATTCACATATTTAGAAGAGATAAAATTCAATTCATTTTGTTTCCTATATTACCCTCATTACCTTCATCTTATTTCTTCAAATGTCTTTTAAAAAAAGGCTAAATGGGTGTTTTGGAAAAATTAGTTTTAATATTAAGTTTCTCCTCTTTAGAATTGTAAATCAGAAGAGTTGACCTCTGATTTATTTTTGAAGCATTTTTAAATATTGTAATTCAATTCTTAACACTCAAGAGGGTTCCCAACATGAAATTTCATTAAACCTTTTTAATTGAATTCAATTCAGATGGTTCCAAATATGTTATTAAATAGATAGGGTAGAATGAAATGCAAGCAAATAATGCTCGCACTCTAATATACAAAAAGAGATACACATATTGTTATCATACAAAACATTCTAAACAAGGACAGTCTCCATCAATATCCATCTGAGTCTCACTCATTTACACCTTATAAAAAAAGACCGAGGCGTGAAACAAGATCCATGACTATACAAGCTCTTAAAAGCAGCCTTTACCAAGTGAGAGAATCTTCACTTTGTTAGAGAAAATTATACACTCAACTCTCTAAAGATTATGTCTCTGTAAAGGACAACTTATACAACTACAAAAGACTTACAGACCATTGAGAGCACATACAAAATGTGAGAAGCATTCTACAGCTTGTTCATAAAAAATTTTATATTATGTGAAAAGTTATTCAAACAATGCTCTATGGATCTCTACAAGCATGGTACCATAGCCTAAAGGCTGGATCTATCTTTTATTTTCATAATCTCAGCTCAAAACTCATCTCTTACTTCAGCACAAACATTCCAGCCAAAAAAATACCATCAAACTATTCAATATCACACAACAAGAATATAAGAGCATCAAAGCCTATTTCTAAATGTTCAACAAAGAAATGCTCAATATGGAAAGGCTCATTGAGTCCATTGTTACAAACTATCGTATGAGACATGAATGTGAGTTATATGTAAAAAAAAGATATGATTGGAAAAAGGAAATTGCCACCTAGTTTTATAGTAACTATGAACCCTAATTGGTATTCATAGTTGTAGGTAAGGGACTGGTTATATAATAGAGAAAATAACAATCACCTTATATATCCTACATAAGGTAACATACATTGTTATTTGTTAGAAAAACAAAACGTGTTTCCTATGCTCAGGACTACCCACATTGACATGTTTTCTTTTAAAATCTAAACTAAAATTAGAAAAAAATGTTACACCTCAAATATTTAACATGATAAAAATAAACCCTTGATGACACCATACCCCCAAGACTAACATGCAATGGCTTAGACCATCATAGATATCAATACAATTCACAAAAATACAATTTATAAAATTCAATAAAACATTTCAAATTATTCAATAAAATTTATCTAGGGTTCAAAAACAAACTTTGAGAGTTGATAACATCAATTAGAAGTTGTTGAAACTGACCAAAACAACAATGATGTGTGGCTAACACATATGAACAGTGGAGGACATGTTGGGTAATGATGACATATGGATTCCACATGCTGAATTTGAACTTATATATATATTTGTTTTTACTCAATCTGTTCCTTGAACTAATAAATTCAGAGTTAAATTCTTGTATTTTTACTTGATTTAACAATTTACTTACACAAAGAACAACTTTCTTTATACCTACATAGTGTTTGTTTTGCCGTAAAAAATATTTTTGAAAATTTTTGAATTTCTTTTTAAAATTATGTTTTTGAATTGTTTTGATGTATTGGTATCAAAAATAAATTTTAAAAAATAAAAAAATATATTATTTTGCACTTTCAAGCGAAAAATACTTTAAAAAGTAATTGATACCATAATCTTAAACACTACCTTAATATATTTCATGGCTCTTACGCATCAAAGCTTTGTAGAATTTATTAAATCTTTTCATTGTAAGTTTTCCATGTTCATTTACTTCATTATATATTAATATTGTCACATGTGGATATCGAGGCGAGCTGGCGTGTAAAAAAGTAAAAAGAAAATGAGTCATCACATAGTTTTATGATAATTAAAAAGAACCCATAAGCTTTGTGAAATTTATTAAATCTTTTCATTGTAAGTTTTCCATGTTAATTTACTTCATTATATATTAATATTGTCACATGTGAATATCGAGGCGAGTTGACGTGTAAAAAAATAAAAAGAAAATGAGTCATCACATAGTTTTATGATAATTAAAGAACCGTTATTATTTATTTTCAATGATGAATGTGTTTTAATGGGATTTTTCTAAACTAATATGTATGTTATTCAAGGTATTATTTTTATTATCCATTAAACAACATCTATTGGACTTGTTATTGAATCTTACCTTATTTAGAAATGATAGGCACACTTATATACAAGGCTTATTGTGGGTTGGAAAATTTATATCATTTCGAATAAGATCTTTTATTGGATCATATCATCCTAGGCTACTTAATAAATGATAAGAATGTCGAATTGAATTTGTAAAAAATTGAAATGATTATGGGGTGACCGAAAAATTTATTGGTTAATATCCTAGAGATTATGTATTAATTGGTATTATTATTCACTTATCGACATCCGAAGAATAGGGCTTAAAATTGGACCATACCATCCTGAATCAATTATTAATTAATAGAAATAATTATTTCCCTGATCAAATATTAATTGATCCTAATACCCGATAACCAACATCCGAAAGACAGGGCCTAGTATAAAACCATTTCATCTTGGGTCAATTAACAATTAATAGAAACAACTAATACAAGGATAATTTTATTTTTATTTTTATTTTTCTTTATTAATCAACATTCGAAAGACAGGGCCTAACGTTAGACCATACCATCAAGGGTTAATTAATCAATCATTATTTTTAACATTTTTTTATATAAAAATAATTGGTCCATATAATGTTCATCCCAAGATTTTTCACTGTGATCCAAAAATTCTCAAATTCAAATTTTATGGTTATATTCAATCATCTTATCTTATCCACCTAACCAACAAACAAATTCAAAATTAATTAGTCCATAATCCATATTCAATCACATAAAAAAACAAAACCAAATCAAATACTCAATAAATTTAACAATACCCTAACAAAATAATTTCAATCATTCAAAGTAAATTCTCATAATATTCATGTCCAATCCATATTCATGAAAATAACCTTAAATCACAAACATATATCAATCCAAATCAATAATGTCCAAATAATCCAAAAATTATGCAACAATGAGCATTTTGTCCTATATTTCACAACGTTTTAGCAAAAAATAATAATTTGAGTTTATGAATCGACCTTTCAAGGTGTTTGGCGTGTCCGAGATCTACTAAAATTGAGGTTGAAAGATCGATGGAACAGTGGCAGCGTGTGTACCCACACACCACCACCATTGTCCATGGGTGGTTTCACGTGTTGCTGCTGCTGGAGAAGCGTGAGCTAATGGATTCGAAGCGTGGTTGCACCACTGCTCAGGGAAGGAGATATGGCCTTCCACAACTTTGATTTTCTCTCTCTTCCTTTTTTCTATCTTTCAACTTTCTCTTTCTACTGTAACTTTTATTCTTTTATTCTTTAATTCTTCTCCTTACATGTTTTCTGACACAGTATTGGTGCTAGTGTTGTGTTGTGGAAGGATCTGTTGGCAGTGGAGACTCTCTTACTATTGTTCATGGTGGAATTAAAAGTTGCTTCACACAGATAAAGCTCACGACTGTTGTTGTAGTCAATTGGTCGTCAATCATTATTGCTTCACGGTGTTATTGCTAGTAGCAATAAGGAAGAGAGCCTGTCATGGTCGATGAAGAGAAGTTAGGTTATTGTTAGGTGTTAATGGTGCTACTATAAGAATTAATCAACCGTGTGAGTAAGGAGAAAATTGGTGACATTGTTGCACTGGACTGTGTCAAAACTACTTATGATGGCTCCATGAAAAGATCTAGGGAGGCTTGCTGCTGCTTATGGTGAAGGGATGGTGGTTGTTGTGTGTTAATCTTGTTTAGTGAGAGTGAGTGAGGGTCAATTAGTTTTTTTTCTCTTTTTTATTTTGTTTTGAAAGCTAGAAAGAGTCATGTGTATCTTGTGATTTTTTTTAGTGATAGTGTTTTGGTGTGTGTAGGATGTTGGTGTGTGGGAGAGTGTGTGTGTGTGTGTGTGTGTGTGTGTGTGTGTGTGTGTATTTGTGTATGAGGTGTGTTTAGCTATTTATATTATTCTTCTTAACTTTCACTTTCTATATTTTTCTAGAGAGTTCCTCTGACTTCTAATTTTTTCTAGAAATTTTCCTTATCTTCTAGATTTTTCTAAAATGTTCCCCTCCCATAAGATAACTTTGCTTTTCTTCTTTTTTTTCTTTTGCAATTATTATTTTTAGACTAAACTATTTCTTATTATTTATATTATCCTTCTTAAAACTTTTTTGTTAGATTTATTTTCTCTCTTTTTCTTCTTTTCTACTGATTTGTTTTTATTTTTTTGAAAAGTTTGTCAATATAAAAACAATACGTGAAATGGTCAAAAATTACAAAATGACTAGAAATTGTCCAAATTATATCAAAAATGTATTTTTTGTGAATTTTGGTGTTTTTTGTATTTTTCCAATTTTTTTATAAATATATTGAAAACAAGGGTAAAAAATGAATGATGACAGTTAGGTACAAGATTTTACGGTGCAAAAACAATAAAAAAATTCATTTTTCCTTGACTTTGTACAGTGAGTTTTACAAAGAAAAAAAATGACTACACAAAAAGATAAATGAATGGATAAAACTTGGGATTAATATAAAGAAGGATGCATCTGAATAAAAGGATCATCTTGGGATCCATGCAAATAAGAGGATTATTTTGGAGTCCATGCATATAAAAGGATCATCTTAGGATCCATGCAAATAAGATCAACTTAGGATCTTAACAAGGGATCAATTTAGGATCCAAGTGAAAAAGATCACTTTGGGATCCATATAACTACAAAGATTAACTAAGAATCCATGTAAATGAAAGCATCAATTCTTGATCTATATCAAAAGGATTAGATTGGGATCCATATAAAAAGGGATCAACTTGGGATCTATAAAACGATCAACTTGGAATCTAGATCAACTTGGGATCCAGATCATTTTAGGATCTTAAAAGGATCAACTTGGAATTCATGAAAATGAGATCAACTTAGGATCTTAAAAGGGACCAATTTGGGATCCATGTAAAAATAGGTCAACTAGGGATCTATGCAAGTGAAAATAAAAGGATTGACTTGAGATCCGTGTAAAAAAAGGAATCAACCTATAATACATTCAAATAAAAAGGGTTATTAGTATTTAAAAGTGCATTTTTATCAAGGTTTTATATCATCATTTTGCACTTAAAGTATCAATAACTCCTTAACTAAAGCATGTTTTATAATAACAAGTCTGATACTATAAGATACCTTTAATTTATGGTAAATGTTCATCTTAAATGCAGGCCTATCACATAAATCAAATGATTGATTGATGAGTTTAACTACTGAAATTGAGAAGACAAAGAGAGGGTTAAGCTTAGAAAAGAGATGCTGGTTCAGTCCAAACTGGAACACTGTTCAGTCATTGGGTTATATCTGGAGCTGTAGATCTTGGATTTCAATTTGGTTTATATGGCTAGAAAGCTAAGACATAGGCCTAAAACATTCATGGGAGTCCAAGACTCAATTCTGCTGTTTGGAAGTCCAAATCTTAGCAACAACGAAGAAGTCGGAATCTGTCCTTCAACCCATACACTATTCAGCGTTCAACCCATATCTCAAGTTTTAGAAGTCCAAATGGACCAATTCTATTTTTGTTGGAAATCTGAGATAATTTCCTAGAACTTTCATGAAGACAATATGTTCAAATTCTGACGTTAACAATGACGTTTTGTTCGGATAAGAAGATAATGATTGTCACTAAGTCAAGATGTGGTCACCCACTCAACAATTAGTCACCAAATCAATAGTTTCAAATTGTGGCCTATAAAAGGAGGCATTTGCCATGCATTTAGGCATCTTGGTTTTCAGATCAAGATCATGTTCTTGCCCTCTTTTTATATTTTTTTAATGCTTAAGTTTTGTTTATATTAATCTCTTGTTTATGTTTTTCATTTCATTTCCTTTACTTAGTTAACTTATATCTTATTTATGTTTTTATCTTGTTTATTTATGTTTCTCTCTTTTATTATGTTTAGCTAAGTTTATTATGTCAAGGTGAAAAGGTTACACTAATGGTGTAAGAATAAGTATAGTATAAACTCAACATGGACTCTAATGTTTGATACTAACATGTTTTGTATTTGTTATCTTGTTCACTTTTAATACTTTGCTTGTTAAATGGTTAATCTAGATTTATGTTGTATAACCCTTGGTACAACAACTACTTGGCACTTTCATAGCCCAACCGTATGGTATAAACGACACTTGTGCTGTGAAAGGAACTTGATTTGTTGTTAACATAAGTTATAATCATGAATACCTGACAACATTTACAAGTATTAGCATTATTCGAATAAGATAACTAATGTAATCATGCTAACAATTTATAATCCGATTGGAACCTCCTTTGTGTGTGGTTTCCAGTTGAGTAATAAAAAGAGTTTATACTATACTTGTTTGAAATACCATTAGTGGATCCTCTAATCTTGACAATTATTTTATCATTGTTTAATCCTTATATCAACATCACATCTCAAAGCTTTCTTCAACTCCTTTTCTGTTATTATCTATTTCTTTATTTGTAGTTTATACAGTTAACCTCCCTGTGGTTCGACCCCGGTCTTGTCGGGTTATTTATTACTTCGACACTCCTACACTTGGAAGAAGACATCAACTCTTTGGTCGTGTCAAAGGTATAAGCTTGGGATCCATACAAATGAAAAGGGTCAATGAGAGATGATTGTCCTTGAAACAAAAAATAAAACGGGGTCTAATTGTTAGGTGACCAACCTTATCATAAAAATGGGTTAAATTATCAAGTGAAAAACCTCAACATGAAAATGCAAAATGGGTTAAATTTTTAGGTGACCAACCTTGACAAGGTTTGATTATTAGGTGACCTCAATATAAAATTCAAATAAGTTAGCTTGACTTACTTGGTAATGAGATTTGGCTATGAACCTTTTAATAATAGAGCTGAACCATGGCAAGGCTTCTTCTTCTTCTTCTTCTTCTTGATTACAAGGTTATTTCTCCTAATTGTAGGGTTTGATCTCCTTATTATAGAGTTTCATCTCCTGATTGTGGAGATTTACTTCTTGATTGCAAAGTTTAATCTCCTGATGGCAGATAGAGCTTCACTTCTTGATTGCAAGGTGACCTCTTTTTTATTACAAGGCTTTACTTTTGGATTACAAGGTTTGATCTTCTAATTGCAAGGTTGATTTACAGGTTGACTTAGTGGTATGGATAATTCTTTTTATTGTAGGGTTTTAACTAATTGATTGTAAGGTTTGATCTCCTAGTTGTAGAGTTTGATCACCAAGTTGACTTGATGGTAAGGTTTGATCTAAAAAGTTCATTTCTTTAGGATCACACTTTAAAAAATACTATAAATTGAGATATTAAAAATTAAAATCTAAAATTGAAATAAACTTTCACACATACACATTGCTTTTGAAAATTAACATCTTATTGGAGAATTTAGCTTGAGAATATCAGCAATTTATTCTGATTTTTTAAAAAGAGCTTACCTTTTAGAGTCAATGGTAAAAACACAAATATATATTTTGAACGGTCAATCTTTCTTTTATGTCATTTGGATCTTCGAAATCTTTTGGCATTGTCTCTATTTTTTTTAGAAATAAGTGTTATCTAAGCTCATAACAAGTTTGTCTTTCCATAACCTCTATTTTCAATCTCTCGATGGGTATAATTTGTACATCACCTTAACTTAATTCATGTCGCCTCTACTTGTCATTGCCCCCAAGTGATGTCTAAGGATATATGTTCATTGCCACTCATTTTCCATAATCACCATGAAGAAACCGACACTATAATTTATGATGGAGTTTTTCATTTTAGCATTTTGCATGTTATCATAATGGATTTTTTTCATTCTTAAAATGGGATTGCCTCCAGCCAATTTAGCCATGTTTATCTTTCTAATGAATATCAAAAGGCATGCATGAATCACCATCATTCTTAAATGTGTCTTCTACCACTCATAGCCTGTGACGAAGTTCTTCAGATTATAATTTGGTTATTGTCATTGTAAAAAGTTTCTTCGATTTGAATTGCCCCAGTTGATCTAAATATGTTTATCTTTCCATTAGCTACATAGAAGAATGCATTCATCACCACCTCAATCATTATTATTAGATGTTTATTCCAACATTCACGGCTTGTGATGAAGTTCATAAAATCATTTTCAAACTAGATTTCCCCTAGTTGATCTGGAAGTGTTTTTTTTTTTTTTTCAATAACCATTGAAAGGCACATTTGCATTATAAGATGTTTATTGTGCCATTCATTACTTATGATGGAATTCATTATTGGCTAATACAAAGGGTTTTTCAAACTAGTCTACCCCTTGTTGATTTGGCTAAATTCATATTTTTAGTAACCATCAAAAGGCATGTATGCATTATCGTCATTATTTTTTCCAAGAACTTTGCAAATCTAACCATTAGAGATTTTGTTATAAAATATTTTTGTTCAAGAAATAATGTTTTATGTTTTGGGACCAAGCTGTAAATTTTAATGATTATGTTCATTTATGTTTAATGGTTAAAATGAAATCATTAAGATATAAATTTAAAAATATTTTTTTATTAATTGAACATTTATTTATTTGATCAAAAGCCCAAAATATATCATTCAAGTACTATGAAACAATATTTAGATTAGGTATATGATGAAATTGATGTTAGTTAGGATTATGAAGAAAATGGCTATCCCAAAAAAAATTGGTTATCTTTTGAAAGATAAATGACTTTTATGTGTTCTTCAGCAAATAAAGGGCTATTTTAGAAAGAAGAAAAAATATATTCTAAAAAGAAAAGTTTTAGCTTATAAAATGCATTTTGCTTCATTTGGTATGAATCTCGCTTATGTGAAAAACTATGATTCAATGTTATAAAGAATGATATGTAATGCATAAAGAAATCATGATTTTGTTTGAAAAACATTTTTCTTTTCTTTTAAAAAGCTAAGACTTATTAACATAAACAAATTATTCTTGATCAGAAAAGACTTTTTAAAAGCATGTAATGTAGGCCATGGTTCAGGTTTATGAAAGAATGAGATATTTATAAAGGTCAAAAGGTGTTTGAGGGTTCAAAGACATAGGATCACTTGTTCTATGTAGAGATCTTTTAGGCTTGCCGCTTGGATTTTACCATTTTAGATATCGATCTCATTACAACCTCAATTCTTAAATTACATCTTGTGCTTTGTATTGACATTTTGTCTTTGATTTTGGATGTTACAACATATTTAGGGGTTAAAGAGCTCTTCATTTTCTTTCTTGTTTTTTTCTTTATTTCTTTGATTTGGTCATTTCATTTTTCATTTGAGCATTTGCTCGCTCTCTTTTTATAATACTTTCATCCTTTTCATGTTTTTTTTTTAAATTTCTTTCCATTTGGAGAACTTCATCGATTATCTAAAACTCTCAAAACATGCCCCCAATATGAGAGGGTAATCCTAGTCTGGGTTATCATTCAAGGAAAGATTTTTAAGGCTCAAAGAGGATAACTAGGGATAAATTTTATTTGTGAAGAATATATAAAAGATGGTCTTTCTTTATCTTAAAATCTAAATTTTTCCATGTTGATAAATCTTAACCTTATTAAAGATTATTATTGATCAGGAAAATCATGAGGTTAACCTTAGAAAAAAAAATGGTGAAATGGGTGGGATCATGACCTGAATATGTATTGTTTATCATTATTTAAGACATCAAATCATTTGATTTTATTTTGAGCAAAATTGTATTATTTCAAGTAAGATTCTCACTATTGAGGTTCATAATGAGTGATAAAAAGTTATTTTAGAGTCAAAGAAGGTTTGAAGCAAGATTTCACATATTAAATCTGGGAGGAAATATTTTGAGATTCAAAAGAAAGGATTGCCTCTTAGCACTCATATGACATGCCTTGGAATTTGATCGATTTTGAAAGTCTTTAAATGAATTTTCTATATATTTATCCAACAATGGATGAAAATAAAATGTCAAATTTACTATATGACATAGAAAAGATCTGTTGATTTCAAAACAACTATATGACATAGAAAAGAACAAATTTCATTAAAAGATATGACAGTCCTAAACTAAGTCTTGATTTCTTCAATAGCCTTATTTACAAAGCTTAATAACAAAAAAGAGTCGATAATACAACATCCTTTTAATTTTCATATCAATTTTCTATGTCCAACATTAATTGTCTACTAATCATTCGCTATGTCGATAATGGGTCGATGATGATATGGTATGCACCATTATTCTTCACAAATACAACATGTCCCTTGACTTATCAGCTTCCGGACTTGATATCTGAAATTCTTGTAATTTTCAATTGAATGGCTTAAGATACCATCATGATACTCACACTTCATATTTGGTTTATACCACCTTGGGTATGGTGATTGTATGAGCTTCAACAGGATATGATCAATGTGTTTGGTACTCAAGAGATGTTAGTAGACAATATTGAAAGGCAAAGGTATGTCAATCTTGGATAATGACACTTGAGAAGTCGATGATCATATACAACTCGATGGTGCCTATGATAATCGGGTAGGATTCTGATGTATAAAATAAAAATGCCTTTTATTGATACTCCCTATTTGAAAGTCATCTTCTGATTCATCATTTGGCATGGTGACAAACCTTACTACTTAATTTCTAATCTTTTCTAATTTCAGGCTATGATCAATCTTTTCTGTTGTAGTCACTATATCTATAAAATAGGCTGATGAATTACCAATTAAGTATTCAAAATATGGAGATTTGAAGGTGCAAATGAAAATAGAGATTAGTTTTTTTAGTAGAGAAGGGTGAATTTGTGCTGCCATTTCACGCCACTTTTGATTATATTCTTTGATGAACTCATTATTTCTTTTCATCATGCTTCGAAGGTTAGATTGGCTTTGAGCCATTTCTATATTCAACTTGTATTGGCACATGAATTCTTTAGTTAAATCTCTTCATTTCTTGATCTTATTTCCATTCAAGTTCACATCACTCAGACTCTCATACAAGAAATGAATGAGAAGCTTATCATTTTTAATCACTTCAACCATTTTATTGCAATAGATCTTTAGGTGAGTCTTTGGGCATTCAACTCTTATATACTTAACAAATTCAGGGGCCTTAAAATTTTATGGTATGACAATATCTAGTACTAGGTACATTTTAGATGCTTTCATGGAATCACCCAAAATCCATTCCTTCAGTTGTCGTTAAATGTTTTTCAATTGCCAGGAGTTTCTTAATTTTTACTCAACTGTTGACTTCAAAGTTTTTCCATATTAGGCTCAATAATAAGAGCAATTTTTGTCTTTTGATATGGCGGTGTCACTATAAAAGGAGTTTTGGGGGGCTAAATATCAAATGTCACTCCTGAAAATCCTCGATTAAATGGCCCAACTTGAATGTGGTCTCTTATCGGATATGGGTAGAAACTGGGTGGTGCATCCAAGTTTAAGGGTTATAGAAGTGTGTTAATGAGCATATGCATCTAAAGTGTTTTTGCTATTGGAGGGCCCTTCACCTAATGACCTTATTCGGTGAGTTTGTTCAAATAACTAGATGAGTCTAGCTATCTTATTTTTCATTAATTATATCTCCCTCTGGTGGTTTTGCTCCGAAATAGCTCTTTCTTTATCATTATTGACTTTGGAAAAATTGAGCTTTCAAAATATTATTTGTTTTTGTTTCTAGTTTTCTCTTTCTACAAAACTCAAAAACTAACTCGTCTAAAAAATATATTCACAAATAAAAAAAATTAAATATAAAGTGGTGATAATACCAGGAAATAACCTAAGGAAGGGTTTTAGCCATTACATATGAGGTAGGCTAACTAATTAAATTGGTCTAAAAATGGGTCTTTCTTTGCTAGATTAACAACCTCAATATGTTAAATTAAGGCCTATAAAGTAGGAAAGTGTAGGTCGGGGTGATACCATGTTGATATACTATTCATGTCCAAGTAGACTTTCAATGAAAGTTGGTGGTTTCACGTATATTACTCAAGCCATAGACCATTGGAATACTGTTACTTCCCTCCTAATCCTAAAACTTTAGTCATGTTATAATGCAAATGTAATGTTGTGTATACATGTACACAACGCCATATCCAATCCAAGAAAATAATGCCTAAAATGTAAACATATGATTTAATCAAATATTAACAAATTTAGGCAAATAAAAACAATAAAAACAACAACATTATCATTGCAAAATAATAAACAAAGCTTAGCCCTTATGTGTCCCTAGTGGAGTCGTCATTCTATTGTATGTGGACATTAGGGCGAGCTGATGTGTAAAAGGGTAAGAAAAAAAAATGAGTCGTCACCTAGTTTTATGGTAACTAGGAACCCTAACTGGTCTTCAAAGCTTCCAAGTAAGGGGTTGATTTTGTAATAGGAAAGATAAACGTCACTTTATACATCTTACCTAAGATAAGCTTCATTATTGTTTGTTTTCAATTATAAATGTGTTTTAATGGGATTTGCCTAAACTAATATGTATGTTATTTAAGGTATTGTTTTTATTATCCATTAAACAATGTCCAAAGAATAGGGCTCGTTATTGGACCTTACCATCCTGGGTTATTTGGAAATGATGGGCAAACTTATATATGAGGCTTATTGTGGGTTGAAAAATTCATATTATCCATTAAGTAATGTCTGAAAAATAGGACTTGCTATTAGACCATACCATCCTAGGCTACTTAATAAATGATAAGAATATTGAATTGAATTTGTCAAAATTGAAATGATTATAGGGTGACCGAAAAATTTATTGGTTAATATCCTAAAGATCATGTTTTAATTGGTACTATTATTTACTTATCGACATCCAAAGAACGAGGCCCAATATTGGACCATACCATCCTAGGTCAATTAGTAATTAATAGAAACAATTAATTCACCGATCAAATATTAATTGATCCTAATACCTAATAACTGACATCCAAAAGATAAGGCCTGGTATAATATCATTTCATCTTAGGTTGATTAACAATTAATAAGAACAACTAATACAACTAATACAAGGATAATTTTATTTTTATTTTTTTTCTTTATTAATCAATATTATGAAGACAGGGCCTAAGGATAGACCATACCATCTTGAATTGATTAATCAATCATTGTTTTTAACAATGTTTTTTTATATAGATAAAAATAATTGGTCCATATAATGTTCATCACAAGATTTTTCACAATGATCCAAAAACTCTCAAATTCAAATTTTATGGTTATATTCAACCATTTTATCTTATCCACCCAACCAATAACTAAATTCAAAATTTATCGATCCATATTGAATCACATAAAAATAGAAAAACGAAATTAAATACTCAACAAATTTAACAAGCCCCTAACAAAATAATTTCAATCATTCAAAATAAATTATCATAATATTCATGTCGAATCCAATATTCATGAAAATCATCTTAAATCATAAACATACATCAGTCCAAATTAAAAATGTCCAAATAGTCCAAATATCATGCACAACAATGAGCATTTTATCCCAAATTTTACAACATTTAAGCAATTTGTCAAAAAAATTAATTTGATTTTATGGATTGACCTTCTGAGGCTTGTCCATGATCTACTAAAATCAAGGTCGAAGGACTACTGGAATAATGGCGGCATGTGTACCCACACACCACCACCACTACCAGTGCGTGGTTTCATGCATTGCCATTGTTGGAGGAGTGTGAGTTGATGGATCTAAAGTGCGCTGTTGTTTCTCTATCTCTTCTTTGCTTCTACACTGGCAGTGACGCCCACTGCTACTCAAGGGAGGAGATTTGGCTTCAAAGCTTTAGTTTTTTCTCTCTTTCTCTCTCTTTTTCAGCTCATGATTGAAGTTGCTTCACACGGTTGAAGCTTATAAATGTTGTTGTTATCAATTGGTCATTAGCCGTTGTTACGTCATGGTGTTGTTATTGGCAATAGTGAGGAAAAGAGTCTGTCACGACCGACAAAGGAGAAGTTGAGTTGTTGTTAGGTGATGGTGGTGTTACTATGAGAATCAATTAGCTGTGTGAGAGAAAGAAGAAAATGATAACACTATTGTATTGGACTGTGTCAAAGCTAATCGCAATGGCTGAAGGAAGAGATCTAGTGAGGTTTGATGCTCCTCACGGTGAAGGAATGATGCTTGTTGTGTGTTAGTCTTCTTTAGTGAGAGTGAGTGAAGGTTAATTAGTTTTTATTCTTTTCTTTCTTTCTTTCTTTTGAAAGTTGGAGAGAATCAAGTGTATCTTGTGATTTTTTTAGAGAGTGTTTTGGTGTATATGTGTGTGTGGTGTGTATTTGGCTATTTATATCATCTTTCTCAAACCTTCCACCTTCTAGATTTTTTTACAGGATTTCCCAATCTTCTAGATTTTTCTAGGGAGTTTCTTTATCTTTCAAATTTTGGTAAAAAATTCCCCTCCATAAGACAACTTTGTTTTTCCTTTTTTTTTCTTTTGTAATTATTATTTTTAAACTAAACTAGTTATTTTTCAATTACATTTTACTCACTAAAAAAAAAATTATTGGATTGACTTTCTTTTCTCTCTGTTTTTCCTACTTAGTTTTTTTTGAAAAAAATTTCATTACAAAAACAATATGTGAAATGGTTAAAAATTACAAAATGACCAGAAATTATCCAAATCGTGTCAAAAGCATATTTTCTGTGAATTTTGATATTTTTAATATTTTTATAATCTCTTTAAAAATATGTTGAAAATGGGGTAAAAAATGAGTGATGAAAAATATAATAAAAAAACTCTTTATAAGTTTTGTAATATATTATATACAATCCAGATTTACTTTAATAATTTTAATAAGGCTCTAAGGATGCATTTAGGTGCGCACAATAATTGATATTTTTCCAAGCAATCTCATATTTACGTTTCAAAATAGTGAAGATAGGAATTTAAGAATTGGATGAGTCAACTTCCGAGTCCAAATTGGACCAATTGTATCTTCTAAATTCTAACAACTAAAATCAAATCCGATAAAGATATTGATTTTAGATATATTCAAGTGATAAAATCTCTAAATAAATTGTGTTTATGGTAAGAAAGTTTATAAATGACCTAAAAAATTATAAAAATTCCAAAATATATTGAGTCTTTTTTAACAACAAAAAAAAAAAGAGTGAAAAATCATATTTCAAACTCGGATTGAAAGTCAAAGGACTTGAAACTGGTGGGCTTGGCAAAAATGGTCTTAAGAATTTCAAAGGAAGCGTAGTAAAAAAAAAGAAGAAGAGAAGCTGCAGAGGTCAAAATATAAATATATAAAAAAAACGGAGAGTAAATACCAGTCTCTATTTCCTCAGTCTCTGGTTAGATCGCTCTGTTTCTCTCCTTTTTTAAGTTTTTTATTTTATCAAAGTAGATAAATAATTTAAACAAACATTTTCCTTGGAAGAATAAACAAAAAAATGAATTAGAACAAAAAAAAAACAAAGAAAAGCCGCGGTTGCTGTATACACCAAAATCCATAGAGAGAGATAGAGAGTTAGGCAATTGATTCCAGATACAGATATCGCACCCTAGCAAAAACCCAAACCCAATAAATCAAACCAAATTCTTTGTTTTTTGTTCTTATTACCGATATCATTTGTTTAAAATCTTAATTAATAATTAGTTCTTCAAAGGAATAAAAATTCAAACATCGGTTGGTACCGATTTGAATCTAGTGATCGGGTCTAATTCACTGAAATCCTTGGTGGGTTTTCGATTTCGTGAAATGGGTTAGCTTTGTTTTTCTGTTTGGTATTGTAGAGAGAGAGTTATGGATTTGTGGGCTTAAATTACTTTTTGATTTTTTTTTTAATATTTTGTAGTTGTTGTTTGATGATTTCTCTGGGGAGAAGAGATGCGAGAGAGGATTTAGGATTAGGGTTTGGTAGTGAGAAAGAGATGGAAGATACTGAGCTTGAAGAAGGGGAAGCGTGCTCTTACCAAAAAAAAAAAAATCTTTAATATTAATATATTAAAATATGTTGAAAACTCCGTCAAGATACCCTTAGAGACCGAACTCTTACATTTTTTATTTTTTTTATCTCGCTTGGCATGGTGATCTCGCTCTCCACCTTTTTCTCTCCATTCTTTGCAAAATTCTATCTCACTTCACCTAGTTATTCTCTGTAAAAATAAAAAATTATGAAGACAAAGGTTTCATTTCCTAACAATTTTGCCGTTTTGCTTTCAATGGAAACGAACAAATTAACATTATAAAAACAATGCTAGGTTGAATTATTTGATTGTCTGATATGAAAATATCAAATCAGCCCGTGCCTAATGCGCACGCAACAAATTGTTCACAGTCCTTTTTTTATTTTTTTTATTTAGGTTTTATTAAAAAAAATTATAGATCGATTTCTTGAAAAAGATAAAAAATCAAAATGAAAATCACAAAAAAATTAGATGTCTTTAATAAAGTTTGAAAGAAATATTTATTATGAACCTCATTCTTTTTAGATTATATATATTGAGTTTCTTTGTTTATCAAAATTTAAAGATAAAATTAATTTTTGTGTCGGATTTTATTTTTCTTATTTTTTTATCATTGGCTTGAGAGAGGTGCGAAAAAGTCGTCGGAATCTAGCATTACAAAGAAAAAAATTTTGTTGCCACCAATTTCACCCAAAAAAGATCAACATTGTGTCAAGTTATTCCATTTAATGATGGGAGTTCACATTAAGTGCTTTTTCAGCTTGGGATTTCCTAGAAAAACATATATGATCTTGGTAAGATTTTTGGTTTTGGGTTGATTTTGAGTTTTGAGATGGTTTTTTAATATTATAAATGAATTTATTAAGTTTCCCAAGATGTTTTCTAGGTATTTTAGGTCAAAATGAATTGAAAGATCAATTTTCGGGTCGAAAAAACGTATGCCCCATTTTTTTTGGCAATGTAGTGGTTAGAAACCGGGCAATATCAGACGACTCGTCGTCTGATTTTTTTTTTAAATCAGAAATAAAAAATACGGGCCCATGCATACAAGCCTATTATTGAAACTCTACCCAACAGCACCTGATATTTTTTTTTAAAATGTTTTGTTTTAATTAATGCCTTTTTATATATATATATTCAAAATAATTTTTAAATTTATATGTGAATTAATATACTTTCTCTATTTTATTTTATCTATCTAGACTTTTTTAAATAAAAGTTATTTTTTAGTTATTTTGTATACATTTAATCTTTTGAGAGATTTGTCGAAATTCATCTATTTTTTATGCTTTATATAAATGAAATTTATTTTAAAAAATTAAAAAAATCTTTATTTTCAGATAATATTTTTAATAAGTGTAAACTTGCATAATATTTTTTTTTGCATTTTATTTTATATAATCAATTTAATGTGTATCTATTTTTATTATGATTTAATTAAATAAAAAATTAATTTTTATGAACAAAATCATTAAACACAACCGTCTCAAAGACTCAGATTGCGAAACCGAATATCTTGTTCTGCATCTGACTCTCAATTTTTAAATTTTTGTTTTTATTTATTGTTTATGACTTTTTACTTGTTTATTATAGCAAACATAATTATCAATTTATTTTATTAGATGTGTACATAAGGTTTTTTTTTTTTTCAATTTAGATTTTTTTAATATAAAAAACACGTTGAAAAAATTAAATTAGTGCCTTGTGACATGAACTTGCAGGTTGGTGACTGATATTCCGGCAACTACCGGGGCAAACTTTGGTGAGTATACTTACTTTAGTATTATTATTAAAAGACTAGAAATTTCCATAAGGACCCATTCAATCTTTTCTTTGTGGAGGATTGGCGGAGAGGGACATTAACTCCACGGAACATATTCTGATTTTGTTGTATAGCATCTCGGTTGCCAGGACACCATTATTCTTCAAAATATGATTAATTCCTAATGATCCTATTTCAGTGAATATTTTGCTGGCGAATGGTTGGATCAAAATTTAATTGTGCATTGGTCCTTTTCCACCGAAGCTCTTTTATATATATGGTCTTAGCTATATCTGCAACAAAATTAATTTTTAAATAGCGTTATTTCTCAAAAAGCCTAGTTGAAAAATGTCATTGCTATAATATATCTCATAATAATCACGTTTCAGCAGCATGTAGATTAATCTTAGCAGTATTTAGATGGATCTTGCCGGGTCTAATTTAAATTGAATCCATGCTGCATTAATCAACTAATACCATAGTAATATTTACAACAGAGCCGCTAACATATCTAGAGTTTGTAGTGGTTATATTCTCACGATAACATGATGTTAGAGGCTACGATGAAACACTGAGAGTTCTCAGGCAAGTAGCTAGCATTGTCTATTTCGTTTCCAGTCACGGTCAATGCAATTTTATAAAAGGCAAGAGAAAGTGTGAATGAGAATTGTGGCGGGTAAAGATAGTGAAAGGTTTACTGGGTACGTACGTAGCCATATTGTATGTGTTCAAGCTAATTACCACGGCTTGTTGCGACTGTCTTTGTTGATTGGGAAAATAAACTCAGTTTGATGTGCGGAGGTTGATCCTAATATACCATTTTACTGTATGCTTTTTTATTTGTGTTGTTTCTTATGTACAATGAACTAAGCATGTATTGGTAATTTGCGTAGGGCAAGAGGTTGTGTGCCATGAGAGCCCAAGGCCGACAGCGGGAATTCATCGGTTTGTTTTTGTGTTGTTTCGGCAACTGGGCAGGCAAACAGTGTATGCCCCTGGGTGGCGCCAGAATTTCAACACTAGGGACTTTGCTGAACTCTACAATCTAGGGTCGCCAGTGGCTACAGTTTATTTCAACTGCCAGAGGGAGAGTGGCTCTGGTGGAAGGAGACCGTGAGAGAAAGATTCCCTTCAATCCCGATGGTGGAAGGACGGAGGACTAACCCATCTCTCTCTCTCTCTCTCTCTCTCTCTCTATATATATATATATTCCACTCATTTTGGAGTGGATGATAAATGACAAGAACCCCGTCAAAATAATGGAAATGAAGAATGAATGACTGTAATTAAACCACTTTTATTATCGAAATCTCGGCTTTGTATTTGATTTTTTCCCGGTGCTGTTTTTTTGAAAAAAGTTGAGATGGGGGCTTAAAAACCCAGAGAATTTAAATTAAACTAGTAAATATAGATCTAATCAGATCATAATATAAAATTAAGTATAATCTCGAATAAGAGTCATTAAACATCGGGTGGTCCCGATGAATTAAGCTTTTAGATAACCCAAGATTAGCTAATTCGGCATGCTGCTGAAATGGCTTTTATGTACCCATGTTGAATTAAAACTCATCATCATGTAGTCAATAACTCTCTATCTTTGTTGACTAATGTATAGTCCGCGTCAACTTTCACTTTATTCCTTGTAATTAATCTCGACAAAATCTTCGATGGATGAACATATCAGAGAACATGAATAAACTCAACATTACAGTTAAATGATGTTTTTTAAGGCAAAGTTTATTCTGAGTGTGTGAACACTCAATGTCCTTACCTTTTGTCTAACTTGTAATCACACTTTACACCCTTGATGTATCGTGTTCTAATAGAAGGATGAAAAGACCAGAATGCTTCTAAAACCCTATGGTCCAGGTCGAGGCAGTTACCATCTTTTTGATAGGGTATTTCTCTGTGCATGAATAATCAGCTATTTGACAAGCCACGACCTGTTTTGTTTTTACTTGTTTGACACTTTCATGTGGCAATCCTCTGCTACTCTCTCTTTTACAGGTTGTGTTTTTTGCCTGCTGGTGTTTTTCTCTCCTCGTCTACGTACAATGTTCATGTTTAATCTCATTTATTCCAGATTATTATGTTGTTCTGCAAATGGTGAGGAAACTCCCAAAGTACCCGATCTTTAAAGTGTATTGTCTTTCTTTTCATCATGTCATTTTACAGTTACTGGTCAAATCGCATGGTGATATGAATGATGATGCACACGCTATTCCCTATGAATGGAAGCTGCCATTTTCTTTGGTCATCTGTGGTCTTCTCTCTGTGCAACACAACACGCCCGTGATCTTGTAACTATCCCGTGTTTTTAAAACCTCTCTGATTAGGAATTTTAGAAGATCCAGGTATCGCACGCACATGTATTTTGTTAAAAGATATATTTTCAATACAAAATTCTCCCTTGAAGTCAAATCCAAATCATATCAATTGGGTTGCAGAAGCTTATGGAACTCTCAAGTTGTTCCGGTCCCTGCTGCCATTAAAAGGGGTGTTGTTTGCTCATGCTTTAAAGTTTAATCAGTCTCAATCTCTTACATAGAGTGTGTTTAGTATTGCGATAGCTGTTTTAGTTGTAATTTAAAAAAAATTGTTTTATAAAAAGTACTTTTAGTTGAGGTTAGTTTGAAAAAATAGGTGTTTGGTTAAAACTGTGGTTGAAATTGAGGTTAAAGAAAAAGTAGTTTAATGTGTTTGGTTAAGAATGCTTTTGAAATTGAGGTTATAAAATAATATTTTAAAAAATATATTAATATTGATGGTTTTAAATTTAAATATTGTAAAATTAATTACTCTTATTACATCATGAAAAAAATAATACTTTATATAAAATATTTTTTATTATTCCATTAAACTATTTATAATTCCATTACGTCCAAAATTCATCCGATAAGAACTACAGTTTTCATAACTTTTTGAGCGTGTAATAAAATTAGATAAAATATTATCAAATATAAAATTGATATTACTGTGCGCGTGAATTTAATTCACTCTATACTAGTTTTTCGAGAAAAAAAATTGTTCACATCGCGAATGAATTTAATTCTCTAAACTAGTTTTTTTAAAAAAAAAAAATTAATACAATTAACACAATTAAAAAAAAAAAAACTTGCGAACAGTGCAAGTGAATTGCACTGTTCACGTGAACAGTGCAATTCACTCGTGAACAGTGCAGTGAATTGCACTGTCCGCAGGTTTTTAATCCGCTACAGTGCATGCAAAGTAGGTTTTCGTAGCTTTTCCTTTCCAGCGTTTTAAACGCAAAAAACACGTGGACCCCATGCACAGTAAAGTGATTTTTGTTATTACCAAATGGCTGCGTACTGCGTTTTAAATAAAACGCAGCCGCAGCCGCGTAGACAAACGCCCTCAAATCAAGATTTTAGATTCTTGCCAACCTACTTAGAGCTAGCCTAGGTACATGGCTGAATTTTCTTAGGCCAACTCCAACACAGGTGTTAAATGGAGAGCCGAGAAAAGCTAAACAAAATGTCAAAAAAAATTTTCTTTCTTACAAATATTATTCTTATATATCTCTAAAAAAAAAAAGCTAAAATTAACAAAGTGAAGCCAAAAACAAAAAAACAAACCAATTGAATATAGTCATAAAAAAACATCAAAATCATTAAGAAAAAATAAAACACTTATTTATTCCACTACAATATAATTGGCTTTTCAAATAACTTTTTTCTATTGGAGTATTCATTGTAAAACAAAGCTATATTTATACTATTTAAAATGTTGTTTTATGAATTTAGCTCTTTAAAATAGCATCTCCTCTTGAAGATGCTCGTAGAACATATATTTTATTTGGGAAGATGCTCTTAGAACATAGATATTATTTATAATAGTTAAATTGTTAATATTGTTTTTTTAATAGCATAAATATAGTTGTTTTTTATTTTTATTTTTTATATATATATATATACTACAATGGTTAAAAGTAAAGATATCTAGATATCTAGAATTGCTGATTGTATTTTAATATATTTCACATGTAATTATTTTAATAATATGATATGACTTGATTAATTTGACTAGTCTTAAAACAATAAAAACAATTCTCAATCAACTCAATATTAAATAAAAAAAAATTCAATTAAAAAAATTATAAAAAAACAACTCGAGTAAACTTGTTAAACTCATGACAAGGGTAATGAGATCGGGATAATCTTATAAAATTAAAAAAAAAACATTTAAAAAAAATAAAGAAAAAAAAACAATGAAGAAAATATTATTGCAATGAATAATATTTTGTAAGATTTTAATATTTTTACCAGACATATTGGAATAGCATTTTTGTAAGAAACCCCTTGAGGTTAGCCTAATAGAAGAATTAGGACTTCGCAGTGTATTCATGTTCAACTCTTGCCGGATGCAAACAATTCCATGGACCCATTAGACATGGATAAATCCCATGACCTAACTGTGTTGTGCTTACAAGAAATTCCTTTTCGATGGCTTGTGCATCCCCAGGATTAGTCGGGTCTCAGCCCATATATCTGATGCCAAGAGAAATTGTGTTTTGGTATTTTATTTAGTATTCATCTTGGAACATGAAAAATAAGCACTGAAAAATCAAATTAGTATTTTTTATTTTTCATTGAGCACGTCCCTAGAAGATGCTAGGTATAAAATCTGGGCCGATAACTGTTAAAAATGAAAAGAATAAATCCAGGTGCATTTATAGGCAACGTAGTAGTATTGGATTTGGGCTCAAGCCTTACTGGACACACATTTCTAAGACAAATATGATTTGGAGTTGGGCTTATAGACAGGAGGCATCTACTTACAAAGCCACCCACCCGGCACCCAATGGAGCTTTATTTTAGGCAATAAAATCTTTTGGAGCCAAACTGCTTTTTATTTTGGCGGTAAATATATATTTTTTCCCATTTTTCTGATTAAATAATCATACCTTTCTCTATTTAATATAATAAAAATAAATAAAATCACAATAAGTATTTTTAATCCCATCCTCTTCTCTCATACTTATATCCCATTTTTCAAATAAAAAACGAAAATCTGAAAATAAAAAAAGAAACATGATAATTAAAAGAGATCAAAGAAGAGAGGGAGGAAGAAATGAATTTGAGGGCTCCTCCCACTACAAGATTTCACAGTTTTACCGACGGAAATGTTCTGTCGGTATGTGATTAAGAGTTCTTCGGTAATTTATTTACCGACAGAATACGTCCGTCGGCTTTCCTTTCGTCGGTAATACCAGTGTCCGTCGCTATATCTGTCAGCAAAATAAAAAAAACATTTGCTGATGGTTTTACAGACGGAAATTGCGCGCCAAAAAAAAAAGTTTCTCGCTTGAAATATACCGACAGATTTATCCCGTCGGTGATAGTGTGACATACCGACGGATACATACCGTTGGTAAATTTGTCGGTGAGTGTTTGGAATACCGACGGAAGATATCCGTCTGTACATTCGTCGGTCATTGTGGCAGGTACTGTCAAATACCGACGGATTTTAAGTCCGTCGGTAAATTTGTCGGTGAGTGTATAATACCGACCGAATATATTCGTCTGTAAATTCGTCGGTGACTGTGGCAGCTAGTGTCAAATGCCGACGGATATATTACGTCGGTAAAACCCTCTGTGATTATTTTAAAATATGTTTTTAAAAAATTATTTAGAATACATAATATAAAATTATATAAATTAATGGTAATAAAAACCAATTATGCAAATAAAATTTTTATTAAACATCAAAAACAAAAAAACAAAAAAGTTAAATAATATTCGTTACAAACTGAATGTGTTTTAAAAAAATATTAAATTAACTATTAAAGTTAAATAATATTCATTACAAATTAACATAATGGTGGAGCTGGAGGAGGAGGAGGAGGCTGGTTGTTATACAGCCAAAAAGAAGGAGGCGCACATGTATCACCACTTTGTGATGCCATGTTCATGACCATTTCACGAAGCTGTTCATGATCCGTTTTTTGTTGTGCATGCTCCGCTTTGAGTTGTGCATACTCCGCTGATAGGTGGTCGTATTTTTCGATGAGCTGAGCCGTGTGTTGCTGCAAGGCCATGAACTCCTTAGATTGGGTGCTCGATACTGATTGGGAGCTCCCAACTGTTGAAACACTACGGGTCACCTGCAAGTTCTCGGCCGTAGTGTTGGAGAGCCCGTAAACCCGATTTTTATCGGGTCCACCAGACGATCCAACCTCCATCCACAAATCCGGATCGAATTCTGGATGGGTTAAAGGATCGTCCCCATATCTCTCCCTCAACCGGCTATTATAGGTCTCCTGAAAATAAAAAAAAAAGTAATCATCATATTCAATTCAATAAAAATAATAACTTACAAAAGAAAATGGTTGAACAAACATACCACGAAGTGTTGAGCACGGTTGTCAACGAACTGTTGCGCCTCCTTTTGGCGGTCTTGACTCCGCACGTGCGTCTCCACAAACAGCTCCATCGGGCCCGGCTCACGTCCAAGAGACGTAGCCTATAATGAAAAAAGATTAATTAACAACAAATTAATTTAACGATATATTTCATTTAAATTAATCTTACCATCCGTTTCGCATGTGCAGCAAACGAAACAAAGCCGCCGGTGTGCGTTGTCACCGATCCATGAATTGGCCGATTCCGATTGCCAACACCGGACTGTGAGCGTCGTGTGAACCGCTCAGACGTCACGTGCTCAATATAGTGCGGCCGTATATCTTCTGGGATGTATATCGGTTTGAAATCCCTCCAAACCGCCACGTTGTTCCAACCTTGGAGACCCCTATTTCTTGCAGTTTTTTTTGCTTTTTTTTTATCCATACCAAAAATCACGCAACCTACTTCTATAGCAAGAAATTAGAAGTTGAAACATAAATTTTTTCTAAAAAAATATTGTATTGTTTTCGATGTTACCTAGTTGCCGCGTGATTTTCCCACACCCTCCTCACAACTTTGTCATGCGCCCTGTCCCAGGCGAATTTGTGTTGTGTATAAATAATTAGATAAATAAAAATAATAATTTATTTACAATTATATTAATAAATTATTAGAAATAAGCTGGAAATTAGAAATTAACATCAACCTCAAATCTGTTAAACAATGCATCGATTTGAGGTATCCATTCAGGATGTCTGGATACCTGACTCCATTGAAATAATGGAATCTCCATCGATGATTTAAACGCCGATGATATTACTCGAGCGGCCTCAATGTTTGTGAACCTGAAAATAATTAATGAAATATTGATTAGTTGTTCATAAATTATGTTATAATTTAAAAGAAAAAACTAAAACCTTAACAAACTTACATTGAAAGGTTGTCCTTCCACTGTGCCTCGTACTTGCGGGTGAATTGATTCCGCTGTGAAGGCACGCCACCTCTGCGCTGTGAACCCGCGCTGGAAGAGGCAGCATCGGTTGACGGCGCAGGTGGCGTCGATGCCTCTTCTTGAGAGGCACCTAAGGATACGTCATCCTCGCTGCTAGAAGAACTATCTGTGACCATACGTGAGCGATGAGCTGTGGTTTTCGTTCTACGCAACTACACAATTGTATACGAATAATTATATCATTAAATTCGAATGTTAAAAAAAATTCGACAGCACCTCCCCTATACTAGATACTACCCAAATCCACAAACCTACAAATATTGACAAAAACCACAACCAATTGACTCCATCTATACTAATATTGTATATAACATAACATCTATACATATAACATTCATACTAATTACAAGGTAAATTCAACATTAACAACATATTCAACCATTATATAAATACAAACAATAAAAAATATTCAATAAATTCTAAAGAAACTCTAGACTAACAATAAAAATTAATGCAAATAATTAAACACAAATCATGCAATAATATAGTAAAATTACTAATTATTCCAACATATTCAATTACTTATTCTAAGGTAAATTCAACATTAACAATTATAATTCAACAAATTATTCAATCATTATATAAATACAAACAATAAAAAATATTCAATAAATTCTAAAAAAACTCTAGACTAACAATAAAAAATATTCAATAAATTCAAAAAAAAAACTCTAAACTAACAATTAAAATTAATGCAAATAATTAAACACAAATCATGCAATAATGTAGTAAAATTACTAATTATTCCAACATATTCAATTACTTATTCTAAGGTAAATTCAACATTAACAATTATAATTCTACAAATTATTCAATAATTATGCCAATACAACAATAAAATATATTCAATAAATTCAAAAAAAAAAACTATAGACTTTAGGAATGAAATATGCTTACCTTAATAATGTGTTTATTTCAAGACTTTATCTACATTATAAAAATACACCAAAACAAAAAAACATAACAAAAATAAAAATAGCTAAAATAAAAAAAAAAACCTTAAAGTAAAATGAAATAGAGGAAACACTTACCTTTTAATTTGATGAAGATTCAAAAATAAAACTAGTAACCTTTGCAAAAATCTTGAAGGAAATGAGAGGGAAAAAATGAACTGAAGGGGCGGTCATTGACATTTATAGGGCAGTTTTACCGACGGATTCACCGATGGAAATTAAAAATAATATTATTTTAATTTATTCCATCGGTGAAGTTTCGAAAATTCGTCGGTAATTTTTGAATTTTACACCAACGTTTTGTATTACCCTCCATAATTTTCGCGGTCCGTCGGTAATTCCATCGGCAAAATGACGCGGTCAGAGATGCATTTAATGCACCGCTATTTGGAATTTGCACAGTCCGTCGATGATGTTGTCGGTAATAGTGACCCGCCAACAACATACCGACGGACTGGAATCCGTCGGTATGGACATCGATGATAGTGGCATTTCAAGTAATTATTTTTCAACTCTCTATGAAATTCCGACAGACATTTTTCCTTCGGTATAGACGTCGGTGATGGTGGCATTTCAAGTAATTATTTCTCAACTCTCTGTGAAATGCCGACGAACGTTTGTCCATCGGTATGGACATCGGTGATAGTGGCATTTCAAGTAATTATTTTTCAACTCTCTATGAAATGCCGACGGACGTTTTCTGTCGATATGGATGTCGGTGATAGTGGCATTTCAAGTAATTATTTTGACCAGGATTGGAGAATATGAACTCTATTTCTGAAAAATATCTTCCTCTTACGGCATTTTTATGTGTGGGTCATTCAGGATTGGAGAATATTGACAAGTTCCCACTGGAAGACACTTCATCGCCATCATCTGCATTGAATTAATCAAATATTTTCAATTAAGAAAAATAAAGAAAAAACTTTTATATATGAAAAGCTAATGGGATGAGTGTTTGCATAAACACGTGGCAGTCATGACTTTTCATTCCATACAATCTGCATTCCTCCAAATTAACTAGCCTTGATATGCTCGAGGCATATCCATCCAGAAAATATAGACTCTTAAGCCATTTGTAGACTAGTAGTTGTGCGTTTTTCTCTAACACGAAGTTTGCTCTTGGTTTTGCGACTCGTGACTCGTCAATTTTCTGGTATCCTAAACCGAGGGGTTTCATCATGGACTTCATAGCATAGAAGCTCTCTTTCAGCCTATTTCCTTCAGGTAAAATGCTTCTCGCCCATTCAATAATCTTGTCATACCCGGTCTCACTCAACCCGTGATCTGACTTGATGGTGAACACCTGTGCTACGGCCGATAATTTACTGTGGTTTGTGCAGCCATCCCATAATGGTTCGTCAGAATCTTTCAACAAATCAAAAAACCTAGCTGCATCTGCATTAGGTTCTTCTTCTATAATTGGACATTGACTGACATTACCTTCATTAATTCTCATTGCATCCATAACCATATTCCTGTAAGGATTAGTGTTGTCATTTGCCGCTTCATGCACGTTGCTAGCACTAGAAGTAGACCCAACCACCCTTTCTTCCATTCTCCTCTTACTAACAAATACTTCTCCGTGTGCATACCAACACTGGTAATTCTCCATAAACCCTTTTATGTAGAAGATGCATCGTTACAACATCTGGATGCAGATACTTTTTATTTTGACACTTCCTGCATGGACACCTAATACCGCCTCTAGTAAAATTTCTAGGAATAGATGTTGCGAAATTAATAAAACTCTGAACCCCATTACAATAATCCATCCTCCACAATCCTTGGGATGAATCTCGATACATCCATGAACGATCATCCATGACTTCTATCGAACCTCTATAAAATTATGATGACAACATGTATTAATTAATTATGTTAGGTAAATAAATTTGCAAAAATATTGGTTTACCTCGAGATTATCCAACAAACCAATTACAATTTCTCATAAATATTAAATATTCATTATCAATTATCAACGTCCATACAAATTAATACATATATATCAATTTACGGAAATTACAACTCTGCAATACCATTGATGATAAAAATTAAAATGGACCCATTAAACAAGCTATTAATTATTTCAAAACAACACATGTAATTCGGTAATTCAATAAAGTTTCAACAATTTACAAACAATTACAATCTTACAAAATCTAAAACAAACCATAACAAGTATAAAATTATACATTCATATACTACAAGTTTGTTTGAGAAATAACAATAAAACATGTTCATCTACTAACAAAATACATATATTAAAAAAACAATAAAATTCACATTTAAATGTTAAAATTTAAAAAGATAGAATTACTTACAAAAACTGATAAAAATCTATCGGTAAATCAGAACATGGATGCTTTGACAAGAAGACTTCAAGATATATGACTTGTTGTGCTGAGAAGAGGGAGATTTTTTTTTGGGGGGCGCTGGTTGTTTGCAGTTGGGGAGAGTTGAGATGAGGAAGAAGAAATAGAAATAGGGGAGGAGAGGGTCGATTGAGAGGGGATATATTAACTTTTGTCGACGGCTTCACCGACGGACCTATTCCGTCTGTGATTCTGTCGGCTAGTCTGACGGCAAACAGGGCATGTCACCGTACGGAGCTGCCGTTTTGAATCCCTCGGTGATTCCATCGACATTTTCATCGGTGAATCGGTCACGTCACCGTACGGAGCTGACATTTTGAATCCTTCGATTATTCTGTCAGCATTTTCATCGGTGAATCGGTCACGTCACCATACGGAGCTGACATTTTGAATCCCTCGATGATTCCGTCGGTAAAAAATACCCGCAATAACCCCACGTCAGCAAACCGCCCTCTTTTTTTTAATTCTTAACATTCCGTCTGTAATTCCATCGGTATATACCGACAGAATTTGGTCGTCGGTATCTACCGACGGAGTAAATTCAGTCGGTAATGGCAACCTCAAATTACCGATAGAATTATTCTGACGACAATTCCATCGGTATTAAGCGAATTTCTGGTAGTGTCCTTGCCCGAGAAGCACATCGAAGAAGAAAACCCCATAATTCAAGTAAACACTGTCGTATCTTCCTTTCCACAACAACAACAACAAAATCCCAAAGATTGGGGTTTCGATTTGGAGCGAAGGCCATGGCCGAAGTGGTGAAGATGGCAATTGATGGTGAATATGAGTCTAAACCGAACGGCCAAGATCAACCAAAGAAGACCCTGAAGAGAAAGCGAGCAACATTAACACCAAAACAGCAGCAGCAACTTTTTAACATAAGAGGTGAACAAAAAGGAGCCAAGATTGAGGAATGAAAGAGAGAAATGAAAGGGCTATTTGGGTATTACAAAGAAACAACGAGTCGAAAAATGGGTTTTGGGCATAGTTTTGAAACCCGACCCGGTCATCGACCCGGTCAAGTGATCGGGTCACGGGTTAGATGGGTTGACCCAGGTTGACCCGGGTCAACCCAAAAAAAAAAAACCTATAAAAAAAAACACATAACTAGTTACAATGCAACACTTACATAAACCAAATTTAAATTATAAACCAACAACATAAATTTAATTCAATATCCAAAACACAAACAAAATATAAATTCTAAAATATTTAAAACAAAACATCCAACCACATAAATTCTAAAATATTTAAAACAAAACATTCAACCACATAAATTCTAAATCAACAACACATTCACTTTTGTTGAATGAACACATTAAGTTCTTCTGTGTCCATAGAAGCAAAATTTGGATCAAATGTCGATGGAATTGAGCCAATCTCGTCAACACCTAATAAATCATCTGCATGCTCCTTTGAAACTTCATCGTCACAATCATCTTCAATATCATTAACATTTATGACATCTACATTTCAAACACAATTAATAAATAAATATTATGTGTTAAACAAAACTTTATTTTAAATAATATTTATCACTAAATAATCAATCATTAATTACCATCATCTAAAGTATCTTGCATGGTCATAGTTGATAGAGCTTGGTGAAAACTCTCTGCTTCTTCAGCTGTCAAGATTGACGGGTCATCTTCAACTACCCAATTTTCAATGTCACAAATTGTCTCAACATTAATTGGATCATAATTTCGTCCTTTCCAATAATTCCTATATATTAAAAGTGAAGATAAACACAATATAAGTATTAATAATATTACTAAACAAGATAAAATAATATTTAAGGAATTAGAGAAAAGAAAAATACTTTTGTTTCAATCTTAGATTGCAGTGGACGTAAACAAGGTCATTAAGCCTTTGGTGCTCCAATCTATTTCTCTTCTTGGAATGAATATGTTCAAACATACTCCAATTTCTCTCACATCCCGAAGAACTACAAGTTTGACTTAACACTCGTATAGCCAACTGTTGTAGATTTGGAGCGCTGGTTCCATATGTCATCCACCATTCATCTATATAAAAAAATAATAAGTAAAAGGAGACTATGTCAAATAATATTTTTAAATATAAAAATTATATACCTGGAGGCATAAGGGTGCGATTATTTATTGCGGACACTCGACCAAAGTCATGTTCAGCATTCCTAAACAACTTCATCTCACTTGTAATCTTACTTTGCAAAGGTAGATTTCCATGTGCATACTTCTCAAGAACATCTAGAAGTCCAGAAATGGTGCTCATATGTTTATCCATTATATTTGCATCATATTGAAATCGAGGATTCAACCAAAATGCCGCAGCATAAAGATGTCTATAAAATTGTCCATCCCACCGATTACTGATAATGTCTATGAAAGGTTTCACTCTAGCCTTTCTCTTTTGAAATCTCCTCATCATTTCTTCTTTTGCATGATGAATAACATCATACAAATATCCCATCGAAGGTCTATCATCACCATCAACCATTCGTAGAACTCGAATTAAAGGCTCACTCATTCGCACAATTATTGCACATTCTTCCCAAAACAGAGAGTCTAGCACACTCTCAACAAACTTTTTTCCTTTGCTATCTTTAGCATAAGCAGATGAGACCCATTCCCTAGATGTCGCCATAGCTCTCAACTCATCTTTATGAGCTAAAATGCTTTGCAATGCAATGAAATTGGTAGCAAAACGAGTAGGAGCAGGACGAAGTATTTCTTTTCCTCCAGTGAACTTCCTCATCAAACACAATGGATAACAATGATTATAAATGTACTTTGTGATACCAGAAGCATGCTCAACAACACAACAAACCGACTGCAATTTACCAATGTCCTGGAGTATGAGGTTGATGCAATGAGCAGCACAAGGAGACCAAAATATTGAAGGAAATTCTTCCATCAATAACTTGCCAGCAGCAACATAATTTGCAGCATTATCAGTCACCATATGCACAATGTTTTCTACCCCAACATACAAAACAACCTCTCTAAACAACTGATACAACAATCTAGCAGTCTTTGAGACATCTGATACATCCACGGTTTTCAAAAAAACTGTTCCTTTAGGACAATATACTAAGAAGTTAATTAAAGTCCTCCTCTTCTGATCTGTCCATCCATCAGCCATTAATGTGCAACCAGTCTTCTTCCAAATCTCTCGATACGTCTCAACATAAATCTTGACTTCATCAACCGCTTTTGCCAAGTAATAACCACGAATAGCATGCAAGTTTGGTCCTTTATAACCAGGACCCATGGTTGTTACAGCATCTATGGCATGCTGATAATACACAGAATTAACAGCATTAAATGGCACACATGCATCAATCATCCACTTCGCTAAAGCAAGATCACACCGTTCAACTGCTTCCTTCCTTTGCCAACAATTCTGAATAGACTTTTGAGCACCAGGAGTTGTTCTCGGCATGAAATATGTCCCTAATGTTGCAGATTTCTTCTGCTTTCCACAACTTGTAGTCGATTGTTTTACAGTGCTGGTGCTTTGAATCTTTTTCTTTTTTGCAACCTTCGGTGGTAACATATGTTTTTTAGTACTGACATCCTCATCATCCTCATCATCACCATCATCATCACCATCATCATCATCTTCTAATTGCCTAATCATCATCTCTTCATGCTCCCTTTGTCGTGCATTAAATGGATTGAATTCTGCTTGCATTTCTCTAACTCTTTTTTTTGTTTCAGCATTTCCTTTAAGATTCAAAAGCATTTGATGTCGAACATCAGGAGGACATTTACGACATTGTTCAACTTCTCCTTTAGCTCCAGCTAAATGTTGCTTAAATCGATTAATGCCACCACCCGCAAATACTTTAGCACAATATAAACAAACTAATTTTGTTTTTTTACACCCAACACTAAGTTCAGGAGCTTCTCTACAATGACCCCATGCCAAATCTGTTCTTCCTCTACTACCACTTGACATAGAAATTGAAGGTTGAGATGATTGGGTCGTTGAAGGATCACTACTTGGAGTATTACCATCATGTGAAGACATTTTAAAACCTGACATAATTTATATGAGGGAATATAATTTCAAGCCAACTCACTTTGCAATCCATTCATAAATTAACAATGACAGTCCCATAGTTTCCATTCAATGCCAAAGAATTAAAAATAAACAATTTATAACAGTAGAAATAAACATTTTCCCATGTGAATAAAAATAATTTAATCGATAAGCATTATAATCACATCACATGTAACTGGAATAGGTTGTGCTGATATTATAATTTTAAAGATTAGAAAGAAGGACGAGGAGTGGTTATATATATATATATACACACACACACACACAGAGAACACTTAATAAAAATAAATAGAACTAGTTGAATTAATATTTATACTCATAAATCTCAAATAAAAAATAAAACAATATAATATGAATTCATAACTAAATTAGAAGCTCGAAAAAAGTTGCTTGAACAATATTATCTATTCTGTAACAAGTAGTGCTATTTATTTTCAGATACAAGGCAGTAGAAAAATCTCAATTTCATCTGGGAGTGCTATCTGGGAGTAAACTGCTTCTAAAAAAGCATTGAATGCTTCTCAATTTATCATAGTTTCCATTTTGTCCACGATTTCCAGAGTAAACTGCTTCTAAACATTTTGACAGAAAAGCAACGAAAACTAAACCTATTTGGGTGTTCAATACCAACCTCGTTCAAGCTACAAACCGTGGACAAAAACTAAACCTAACAGATTAACATTCAAGCTACAAATCACATATTAACATTCAAGCTACAAACCGTGGACAAAAACTAAACCTAACAGATTAACATTCAAGCTTTAACCACAATTATTTATGCTTCAAAAGTCCCAAGTCTAACAGTCTAACAGAGACAAAAAGAATGAAAGAAATAGCAGTTGAAAACTTGAAATACTGACCGGAAAAGGCAGCCGGGCTGCAACTGGATCAACGAGACTGGATCAACGAAGATTGAAAGAACTGCAAGTTCAACAACAAAATGTTTGTTTGAAATTGATCAACGAAGGTTGAGATGACTGAATCAACAGCAAAATGATGCCCAGAAGTCCAGAACTGCAAGTTCAACACGGCCAAGAATAAAGAAAAGAGAGAGTGAAAGAAGAAGATTTGTGAACAGAAACAAGAAACTAACCTTTTTCGCAGTGAAACAACAATGATCAAGACGTCTTCGGTCTTCTGCTCTCCTCTGCTCCTCAGCTCATCGATTGAAAATTTGAAATTGATGCGTTTTGTTAATTAGGTTTCATTGTTCTTCGTCGTTTTGAAATTGCTCTGTAGTCTGTAATTAAAATGCCCAATTCTGCTTCATTGTTCTTCGTCGTTTTGGCCTCTAAAACAAAGGCCAAAACGACGTCGTTTAACATCAATCAGGCTAAAAAAAAAATAGACCGGGTCTCACCCGGGTTTGACCGGGTGGACCGGGTCCCGGGTCGACCCTCCGGGTCGACCGGGTTTCGCCGGGTCAATTCCCGAGCGGGTTTTTGCCTTCACCCGGACCGGTCCCAGGCCCGGGTCGGCCGGGTCCCGGGCCGGTCCGGGTCTTAAAACTATGGTTTTGGGTTTGGTGTAGATTTGAGTGGAAACGAGTATAGTAATGTGAATGCGATGGTGGGTTTGTTAATGGAAGAGAGTGGCATGTCGTTTACCAAATTGGTGGAGGAAATTTATAAGAAGTTAGTGAAAATGAGTGGGGATTGGACTGTTGCAGTAGTGAAAAATGTTGTGTTGTTTGTTGGTCAAAGAGTAATGTACGGTGTGCCTAATGTTGATGCTGATATTTTGGAGGACGAGACTCATTCTTCTCTTTGGTGCTGGGAGGTTTTTTTTATTTCATTTTATTGTTTTTAGCCTCTTACATGTTTATTGCTTGTGCTTAATCTCGCTACTTGTCGTTAATAATTTGATTTGTGTACTTGTTGTAGACAAGAGATTTCAAGCTAATGCCGAAATATGTCCATGGAGCATTGAAAATTAGGTGCACGTGTCGAAAAAAGATTCATGACAGGATTGCTGTTGTTTCTGGTAATATATATACGATTAGATTTTTGTAGTCGCTTTGAGTTTGTTTGTAATTAGTGGTAAAAGCATGAGATGGTTGGGTTTGTGGATAATGCTTCTCTTGCTCTGTTCAATAATCGTGACTAAAAATGCTTGGGCAGTTGCCATTCTTTAAATTTTATGAATTCATGACTTTCTTTAGTGTAAATAAGGTTTAACTGGACGAAACATGTGCTTTAGTGTCTCTGAAGTCTGAACAGACACCTTAATTAGAGCATACAGTTCATTGATACCTGTTCACCATTTTGCTTTTCTTACCTAGTGTCTTGGTTGCTAGAGTTAAAAGGTGAGCAGATTGCAGAATGAATAATAAGTGAAAATTACTCTTAGACATGCCGCCTACCTACTGTACAGGATGGACTGTTTCGGTGATATAGAACTTTGTACTTTTTTGTGGTTATAATGTCACTGCTAACGTTTTTGTTTCATTTTTAGAAATGATAACTGCATTACAAAAGCAAGAGACTAATCAAAATTACGAGAGTGATTTAATAAAATTATCAGAGAAGCTTGGTAAAGTTTTAACAGAGGCAGACATTCGATTGTTAATTGATGGCTTGTTACAGAAAAATGGAGCAGAGATGTATGCATCTAAAAAGGTTCTATTTTTTGTGTACTTTAAATAATGCTTTTTTTTAATTAAATATTGAAGTGTCATTGTAGAGCTGATAAGGAAGCAAAACAAGAAGAGAAACTACTCGTCAAGCAATTGAAGAAAAATAAACGAGAAGAGGAAAAGGAGAAAAAAAGGATGGACCTTGAACTTCAAAAGGAAAAGAGACAAACTGTATGTTCAATCCTCTCCCCTTTTCCTTTAGTACAAACTGTTGTCGTGTGCTTTATCTGCCTATGGAAATGGGAACAAAGTTTCTTGGGTCATATTATCCATTTAATATGAAATAATTATTCCATTTTCTTTCATACAGTTGTGCGTGAGAATATTTTGCTAAGGTTTGTAATATTTTTGTAGTTTGTTGTTATATTCATATTATTCATTTAATTTATTCCAGGAAAAAGAGCAAAAGCGATTGCAAGAGGAGGCAAAAAAGGATGAACGGCGTCGTGAAAGGGAAGAGTCTGAAATTAAAAGACAGTTGAAAAGGCAGCAAGAGGAAGTTGAGAAGGAACAGCGACATAAAGAGAAGGAAGAAGCTGAGTTGAAAAGGCGAGTGGCTATACAGAAGCAAGCTTTGTGAAGCCAGCTGCATTGTTGGCAAAGTCAACAATGTTAGGCACCAAATTGGTGCTGCAAATTCAACAAAGTTGGGCACCAATTCGGTGCCACTTGCAGCACCAATTGGTGCCCCTTTGTCCTTTGCTTGGATGCTTGCCTATAAATAGGCAGTGCATCCAAGCTTATTTAACACACCACAAGAGAGAAATTTGAGAGCAAGTAGAGAGAGTAATCCCACAAAGTTATGAGGTATTTGTGAGAAAGTAAGTGAGGTGTTTTCTCCTAGTAATAGAGAGATTTCAGTTGTTCTCCTATTGTTAGAGAGAGGTTGTAATTCCCACATTACTTAGTAAAATCCTTCTATACTTGTCCGTGGACGTAGCCAAATTGGGTGAACCACGTAAATTCTTGTGTGTCTAATTTCTCACTTTATCCTATCATTTGCCTTTTATCTTGTCGGGTTTGCATGCCAGTATCCTAACAGTGGTATCAGAGCCTTCTGGTTGGCGTTGTTAATACACAAAAGTTATTCGTGTATACGGTTACTATTCACGTCTACGACACTATTCACCTATACGACACTATTCATCCATACGGTACTGTTCACATACGTTACTGTTGGCGTATATAGAAAGTCAGTGCGGTGATTAAATACAGTCTAGGAAGTTCTGTCTAAGGAGATTGGGTTTTAAGCGGGACCGTTTGTGACCCCTCCAATCTTTCCTGGGAACTTACTTAGTGAAGTATTATTCACACGATACTATTTCTATATACGTTACAGATCTGTGAAACGGTGATAGCTGAATAGATCACGGTGAATAAAATGGCAGCAAAGTATGAGATTGAGAGGTTCAATGGGAGCAATTTCTCACTCTGGAAAATGAGAATCAAAGCAATCTTAAGGAAAGACAATTGCTTGGCAGCAATTGGGGATCGGCCCGCGGAGATCACTGATAATGCAAAATGGAATGAGATGGATGGCAATGCTATTGCTAACATACATTTAGCATTAGCCGATGAAGTATTATCAAGTGTGGCGGAGAAGAAAACAGCTAAAGAGATATGGGAGACTCTAACAAAACTATATGAGTCCAAGTCTTTGCACAATAAGATTTTCTTAAAGCGGAGACTTTATACCCTTCGAATGGCAGAAACCACGGCGGTGACTGACCACATCAACACAATAAGAACTCTATTTTCACAACTCACTACGTTGGGTCAACAAATAGAGGAAAGTGAACGTGCAGAGCTTCTACTTCAAAGTCTCCCAGATTCGTATGATCAGCTCATTATCAACTTGACCAATAATATCCTCACAGACTATTTAGTCTTTGATGATGTTGCAGCCGCTATCTTGGAAGAAGAAAATAGGCGCAAAAATAAAGGAGACAGAAATAGTTCAAACCAAGCAGAGGCATTATTGGTGTCAAGAGGGAGATCAACGGAGCGTGGCTCCAGTGGGAGTCAAAGGCAAGGGAGGTCCAAATCAAGAAGTAAGAAGGCTGTGAAATGCTACAACTGTGGCAGAAAAGGGCACTTTAAAAAGGATTGTTGGTTTAAAAGGGGTATAGAGAATACTGCAGAGTCATCAAAACCTCAAGGATGTGTTGCAAGCACCTCAGAAGATGGAGAGGTTTTATATAGTGAAGCAGCAACAATCTCTACAGATAGAAAAGAGCTCACAGAGGTTTGGGTAATGGATTCAGGAGCAACATGGCATATGACTCCTAATCGAGATTGGTTTCATACATACGAACCCACCTCTGGAGGCTCAGTGTTCATGGGTGATAATCATGCTTTAGAGATTGCTGGCATTGGCACCATAAAATTGAAGATGTATGATGGCTTAATTCGTACTATTACAGGAGTGCGTCATGTGAAAGACTTAAAGAAAAATCTTTTGTCCGTGGGACAATTTGATAGTCTTGGCTGTAAGATCCGAACAGACAATGGAATAATGAAAATTGTCAAAGGAGCGCTGGTAGTTTTAAAGGCAAGAAAGACAGTTGCAAACATGTTTGTATTAATGGGAGAAACACATCATGGGGCAGAAGCATCAATTGCATCAGCCAGTCCTGCAGAAGAGAAGACGATGATGTGGCATCAAAAACTAGGCCACATGTCAGAGAAAGGTTTGAAAGTTCTCTCTGATCAGAAGTTACTCCCTGGGCTTACAAAGGTTACTTTACCCTTTTGTGAGCATTGTGTTACAAGCAAACAACACAGGTTGAAGTTTGGCACATCAACAACTAAGAGCAAATGCATCTTAGACCTGATTCACTCTGATGTTTGGCAAGCACCGGTTGTATCCCTGGGAGGAGCAAGATACTTTGTATCATTTATAGATGACTTCTCCAGGAGATGTTGGGTGTACCCAATTAGAAGGAAGGCAGATGTGCTCGCAGTCTTTAAAACTTTCAAAGCGCGGGTGGAACTTGAATCTGAAAAGAAGATCAAGTGTTTGAGGACTGACAATGGAGGAGAATATACCAGTGATGAATTTGATAACTTCTGTCAACATGAAGGTATCAAAAGGCAGTTCACAACGGCATACACTCCACAACAAAATGGAGTGGCAGAGCGGATGAACAGAACTCTATTAGAAAGAACGAGAGCAATGTTGAAGGCTGCAGGTCTAGGAAAGTCATTCTGGGCAGAAGCAGTCAATACCGCCTGTTATGTGATAAATCGATCTCCATCAACTGCAATTGAGCTGAAGACACCGATGGAGATGTGGACTGGAAAGCCAGCTGATTATTCTCAATTACATATATTTGGAAGTCCTGTGTACGTAATGTACAATACTCAAGAAGTCAACAAGCTGGATTCAAAATCCAGAAAATGTGTATTCTTGGGATATGCTGATGGAGTGAAGGGGTATCGCTTGTGGGATCCCACTGCCCACAAGGTAGTCATCAGCAGAGATGTTATATTTGCAGAAGGTAAAATGCAAATGGAAGAACATAATAGCATTCCAAAGGAGACTACAGCAGTCCAGATGGAAAATACTCAGAATCATACTTCTTCTGAAGCTGCACCAGAGCATGAAGAACAAGAACAAATAGAGTCTGAAACTCCTGAAGTTCGACGATCAACTCGTGAAAGAAGACCACCGGCTTGGCACTCAGAATATGTTACTGAGAGCAACATTGCATACTGTCTTCTAACAGAGGATGGAGAGCCATCAACTTTCCATGAGGCTATCAAAAGCACAGATGTATCTATGTGGATGACAGCAATGCAAGAGGAGATTGAAGCTCTACACAAGAACAACACTTGGGATCTTGTTCCGCTACCACAAGGAAGGAAGGCCATTGGCAACAAATGGGTTTACAAGATAAAGCGTGATGGCAATGATCAAGTGGAGCGGTATCGTGCAAGATTGGTGGTGAAAGGATATGCTCAGAAAGAAGGAATAGACTTTAATGAGATATTTTCTCCAGTGGTACGACTTACTACAATCAGAGTAGTCTTGGCGATGTGTGCTATATTTGATCTTCACTTAGAGCAGTTAGATGTGAAAACTGCATTTCTTCATGGAGAACTTGAAGAAGAAATTTATATGCTCCAACCAGAGGGTTTTGCTGAAACAGGCAAGGAGAACTTGGTTTGCAGGTTGAACAAATCTCTATACGGTCTCAAACAGGCGCCGAGGTGTTGGTACAAGAGATTTGATTCCTTCATAATTAGCCTTGGGTACAACAGACTCAGTTCAGACCATTGTACGTATTACAAGAGGTTTGAAGAAGATGATGTTTTCATCATTTTGTTGTTGTACGTGGATGACATGTTGGTAATAGGCCCCAACAAAGATCGAGTCCAAGAATTGAAGGCACAATTGGCTAGGGAGTTCGATATGAAGGACTTGGGACCAGCAAACAAGATTCTAGGGATGCAAATTCACCGAGACAGAAGTAAGAGGAAGATTTGGCTTTCTCAGAAGAATTATCTGAAGAAGATCTTGTGTCGCTTCAACATGCAAGATTGTAAGCCAATTTCCACCCCACTTCCTGTTAACTTCAAATTATCCTCAAGTATGTCTCCTAGCAATGAAGCAGAGAGGATGGAGATGTCTCGAGTACCGTATGCATCAGCAGTGGGAAGTTTAATGTTTGCCATGATATGTACAAGACCAGACATTGCACAAGCAGTGGGAGCAGCTAGTCGATACATGGCAAATCCTGGTAGAGAGCATTGGAATACTATTAAGAGGATCTTGAGATACATCAAGGGCACCTCAGATGTTGCATTATGTTATGGAGGATCAGAATTTACCGTCAGAGGTTATGTTGATTCAGATTTTGCTGGCAACCTTGAGAAAAGAAAATCCACTACAGGCTATGTGTTCATAATTGCAGGAGGAGCTGTGAGCTGGGTCTCTAAACTTCAGACTGTTGTAGCTTTATCCACAACAGAAGCTGAGTACATGGCAGCTACACAAGCTTGTAAAGAAGCAATATGGATGAAGAAACTTATGGAGGAGCTCGGGCACAAACAAGACAACATTCTTTTGTATTGTGATAGTCAGAGTGCTTTGCATATTGCAAGGAATCCCGCGTTTCATTCAAGAACAAAACACATAGATGTTCAGTATCACTTTGTTCGCGAAGTAGTGGAAGATGGAAGTGTAGATTTTCAAAAGGTTCACACGAAAGAAAACCCAGCAGATGCTTTAACCAAACCAGTCAACACTGACAAGTACATATGGTGCAGATCCTCTTATGGCCTAACAGAAACGTAAGCAGCATGAAGATGACAAGTATAGAAAGGATAGAAGAATCACAGATGATTAAGTGTGAAGACTTGATTCACTCATCAAAGTCTTCAAGTGGGAGAATGTGAAGCCAGCTGCATTGTTGGCAAAGTCAACAATGTTAGGCACCAAATTGGTGCTGCAAATTCAACAAAGTTGGGCACCAATTCGGTGCCACTTGCAGCACCAATTGGTGCCCCTTTGTCCTTTGCTTGGATGCTTGCCTATAAATAGGCAGTGCATCCAAGCTTATTTAACACACCACAAGAGAGAAATTTGAGAGCAAGTAGAGAGAGTGAAGAGAGAGTAATCCCACAAAGTTGTGAGGTATTTGTGAGAAAGTAAGTGAGGTGTTTTCTCCTAGTAATAGAGAGATTTCAGTTGTTCTCCTATTGTTAGAGAGAGGTTGTAATTCCCACATTACTTAGTAAAATCCTTCTATACTTGTCCGTGGACGTAGCCAAATTGGGTGAACCACGTAAATTCTTGTGTGTCTAATTTCTCACTTTATCCTATCATTTGCCTTTTATCTTGTCGGGTTTGCATGCCAGTATCCTAACAAGCTTCAATGATGGAACGCTTTCTAAAAAGAAGCAAAAGTAATTCCCCATGTCAGAATGACCAGACTTTAACTAAAGCAACCACTTTTGATTCATCAAGCAAAGAGAGTAAAAGGATTGCTGAGGCAATTACTCAACTGATGGACTGTGCTCTTTCATTAAATGATAACATTACAGCTGATGACATTCGCAAGTAGGTTTTGCACTCCCCAGCCTGCCCTCCTCACCTTTTTGCCTACAGTGACTTAACCTTCCTGAGCAGATGAATTTCTGATGACTGGCACTGATTCATTTTGCAGGTCATACTTATCTTCCTGGTGTCATTTGGGTTTCTCTATTCGTGCCAACAGAAAGCAGCATTGGAGTATCCGCAGGAAGCCTAAGACTGGACTGTTTAAGGAACTAAAGCTAACTGCTATTAGGGACCCAACTCATAATGATGATTCAAGTGCAGAGAAGCTTGATAGTGGATGGGGACATCAATCTTCTGATGACAGATCGTGCGATGATGTTAGGAAGTGTAACTGGAGGAAGCAATTGTTGCAATTTGATAAGAGCCATAGACTTGCATTTTATGGCATCTGGCCTAAGAAAAGGTAAGCTCCTCTCTCATAGGATTGTATCATGCTACTCAATATAAAGACAGATGAGTTTACGGAGTGTAGTAATTTCTATTGGAAGTGCTTAAATAATTACGCTATTTAATGTGTCTTCTTTGGTAATTATGGTTAGGCCACTATTCTCTGTTTTCTAGAAAGATTTCTATGTAATTATTGAATTTATTTTCAGTGTTAATGGAATAAACACATTAACTCTCATTCATTTTGTTTCATATTTTATTATAAATCACTGCTATTATTATGCAAAATGCCTAAATGTGCTTAAATTCAAAGATTCAAGGGCAAAATGTTTTATCTTTTAAAGAAAAAGTAATCCTGTTTGATGAAGTGAAGTTAAGGGTGTAAAGCATGGTGTATTTTTGGAAGTTCCAGGTGCCAAAGGCTCTGTCCCCCCCCAATTTTCATTAAATCTTGTAAATCTTACATTTGATGGTGTTTGGTCAACATCTTGTTATTAGCAACTGCTCTAACCTTTGAGCTAATTGCCTAAAGCAACGGCTATTTTATTTTTTTTCCTCAGGTTTTGTTGCCTTATAGAGTTCTTGTATTTTAAACTGCTTGCTTTACCTTGTTTGGGTATGTTCATGCCTTGCTATTAGTACCTAGGTTCTCCAAGACCTTTGTGCTTAAGGCACCTAGGACTATTAAGACAATGTTTTAGTCTGCTTGGTGCAAGAGTTGGAAATTCAATGCTAATTTTTTTTTTTTTTTTCAGGTTGTCCTATCTGTAATGTTTAGGTCCATACCAATTGTGAACTCGTGTTGATTTTCCGGTGAAAGTAAAATTGTAGGTTTAGTGTCATTTTCTTGTCAATCCTCACCATTGAAGGTATTGATTAGAAACTTGGGCTGCATTTGGTTATGTGTTAATAGACTGTTATGCTATTTTTTCAGTCATGTTGTTGGACCATGCCATCCATTCAGGAGGGATCCAGACTTAGATTATAACGTTGACAGTGATGAAGAATGGGAAGAGGTACTGAGTTTTCTATTCAAAGAACAACTGGAATTGAAACTATGATTTACTGATGGTATTGTTGTTCTGCAGGAGGATCCTGGTGAAAGCCTCTCGAATTATGACAAGGATGATGGAGAAGAAATCTTAGAGGAAGAATATTCAAAAGCTGATGAAGAAGAAGAGAGTGAAGATGGTTTTTTTGTACCTGATGGGTATCTCTTAGAAAATGAGGTAATAAAATGAGGTTCTGGGGTAATTCTGGAGGTGGACCTTGCTTTACTGGGCTATAGTTGTTCGATGCAATCCATAAGTCTGAGTTGCTGACATAAAATGACAATGACTGAGATAATTTCATGCATCCCCGTCTCTGGATTGCATCCAGTGTTCCTTTCATAGTATCTGGAATTGATGACCCATAAGTAAAAGACTGCATAAAGGCCTATTAAGCTAGATGTTTAATGGTCAAAATTGACAACCCCTCCTCTCTTTTCAAGTGCATTTAATGCTTCCTTGCTTTAAGGCACTGACCTGTGCACAACTATCAGTGCACCTGCTATGCAGTAGCATTTAGGTTTTCAAAGCAATTAAAACTTATGTCTTAAGTCTTAACATGTCTAGAGGCCACCAGGAGAACCAATTGCCATAACTTTTATTTTAGCCAAGGGAAATACTTATTTATGAAATTTCAATTGCCTTTTAAATGCAGGGAGTACAGCTTGACAGAATGGACACTGATCTGTCAGTGGAGGAGGCCAGAAGCTCACCTTGTTGCAAGCAAGACTTACAGAGTGAGGAGTTTTGTACATTGCTGAAACAGCAGAGATATTTGAACAATTTCACCGATAATGCCCTTAGGAAAAATCATCCCTTGATTATGTTGAATCTAATGCATGAGAAGGATGCATTCTTAGTGGCTGATGATCTTGGTGACATTCCTAAAGTTGAAAAAATGTGTTTGCAAGCACTTAGCATCCGAGCATTTCCTGGTGGACCGCAAATAGAGATATCCTTGGATGTGTCCCCTGAAAATCATGATGCTTGCCTGTCAAATTCCAAGCCCAGTGCTACACTTATCCCAACTATGATAACTCTACAAGACTCAGATATGCCTTTAGTTGTAAGTTGTGCATTTGAATTGTGTTAAACATACCTCCTAAGATTTCTGACAGTATGCATTAATAATAATCCGGACATGTTTATAGTTTGCCTTCAATTATGTTATGACTGCAGCCCATGATTGCAGCTTACTGTAATCTTTATGAATTTTCAGGTGTTTGTTATTCAGTCTTGCTCGCAAAGTATGAATAAAGTGGTTGAATCACTGCATCAGAAATTCCCCCCTGTCTCAAAGTCGCAATTAAGAAACAAAGTTCGTGAGATGTCAAATTTTATGGATATTCGTTGGCAGGTTAGTGGCTTGTTGAAATATTGTATCATTCTCATTTTACAGATGAGGATCTACCTGTTAAGGACACTAATGATGTTTTTATGATTGATAAAAGCTTTTGATTATTGAAATTATTTACGCACGTCTTTTAACAGTCTGGACCTCGGTTCAATGGTTCAATAAAAAGAAAGACCTTAGTTCAGCATTACCCAATTCTTCTTGGTTCATGGGATTTTAGGGTGTTTGAGAGTGTGACAGTAGTTGTTTTTTAAAGTGTTTTTCATTTGGAAATATATTAAATAATTATTTTTAAAAATTATTTTTGACATTAACGCATCAAAATGATCTGAAAATACTAAAAATATATTAATTTAAAACAAAGAAAAAAATTATTTATTTTCAAAACGCTTTTAAAATACAAAAACAAACAACCTCCTAAGTTTTAGTTGTTCTTCCTCGAGTTTGGTCAACACTTGAGCTATGCATTTTGGCTTCTTGTCAAACTGCTGACAGCTTCTGCAAATAGAATAACTTGGTTCGGTAGAGGGAGAACAAGTGAAACTGTTTGAAATTCCAAGAAATTATAGCAGAAATTTTCACGTGCAAGATTTAACATGGTATCCAATCTCTGCAAAGAATGAAGATTCTGAGACCCAGTGCCTAGTTATGACGGCTGGATGTGGTTGAAATAATAGATCAACCAATGCTATTCTGGCAATTGAGTTTGAGTAAGGAATTATGATATGCCACCTCCCTAGAATGTTGAATCAAGGGTCTCAGTTCTTTTTTTTTTTTTTCAACATGAATGTCCGGGCCAGTTTGCGCGCATCTCGACTAAGACCAAGAGTCTCAGTTCTTGATTTTATAAGTGCAGGTTAAGAAAGAAGTTTTGGACGGGGTTAGCGTTAGAATTTCACCAGGTATGTATGTGTTCATGTCTTCAGCGAGTTAAAACATATTGTGATACTCTATTACTAAAACCCTTGTTCTTTTTAATGAGCAGAAAAGGGCAGAGGATTAAAGACATTTCTATATTTCTCTTGGGAGGTGCTTGCCTCCTGCTGGTAAAAGCTCGACTCCTAAAGGGTCCTCGCCTCCTTCGCTCAAACATGGTTTAGAGCGTGTTTGGTAGTGTGGTTGCGGGTGCTTTTTAAATAACTTTTCGTGTCAAAATGCATGCCAATGATGTTTTTTCATTTTTTAAAAATCATTTTTGACATCAGCACATCAAAACGATCCAAAACATACAAACCATATTAAAATTTAGTAAAAAAAAATTAAAATTTTTTGGGAACGCAGCCGCAGCCGCGTTTCCAAACGTTCCCTTAGTGGTTGAGGGGCCAACAAATATGCACGGACAGCCATTCATAGCCTTCTTTTCAGGATCGTCTTTGGCCTTTCAGTTTTTTCTCCTCTAAATTTTCCCCATATTTTGGCCATTTTCTGTGGCATGTAATTACAAATCATCTCAAGAACTCAGCATTAGTAAAGTTTTTGTTGTAAATCATATAGTTGAATATAAGGTGATAAAACTTTTAGCTTAACCAGTAGTCCAGTACCTTGATAAATATTCAAGGAGGCTAAAGACTTTCGTGAAACCATCTTCTTTGAAAACCAGACAATGACATGACCAAAAGAGTTGATGTCTTCTCCCAAGTGTAGGAGTGTCGAAGTAATAAATAACCCGGCAATACCGGGGTCAAACCACAGGGAGGTTAACTATAATAATAATAATAATAATAATAAGTTGAAGAGAGCTTTAAGATGTGATATTGATATAAGGATTAAACAATGATAAAAACAATTGTCAAGGTTAGAGGATCCACTAATGGTATTTCAAACAAGTATAATATAAACTCTTATTACTCAACTGGAAACCACACACAAAGGAGGTTCCAATCGGATTATAAATTGTTAACATGATTACATTAGTTATCTTATTCGAATAATGCTAATACTTGTAAATGTTGTCAGGTATTTATGATTTATAACTTATGTTAACAACAAATCAAGTTCCATTCATAGCACAGGTGTCGGTTATACCATACGGTTTGGGCTATGAAAGTGCCAAGTATTTGTTGTACCAAGGTTATACAACATAAATCTAGATTGACCATTTAACAAGCAAAGTATTAAGAGTGAATAAGATAACAAATACAAAACATGTTAGTATCAAACATTCAAGTCCATTTTGAGTTTATACTATACTTATTCTTACACCATTAGTGTAACATTTTCACCTTGACATAATAAACTTAGCGAAACATAATGAAGAAGAGAAACATAAATAAACAAGATAAGAACATAAATAAGATATAAGTTAACTAAGTAAAGGAAAGGAAATGAAAAGCATAAACAAGAGATTAATATAAACAAAACTTAAACATTACAAAAATATAAAGAGAGAGAGCAACAACATGATCTTGATCTGAAAACTAAGATGTCTAATGCATGGCAAATGCCTCCTTTTATATGCCAAAATTTAGAACTATTGATTTGATGACTAATTGATGAGTGGGTGGCCACATCTTGACTTGGTGACAATCTTTATCTTCTTGTCTGAAGAAAACGTCATTGATAATGTCAGAATTTGAATAGACTTAAACATGAAAGTTCTAGGAAATTGTCTCAGCTTTTCAGGAAAAAAAAATTAAGGTCATTTAGACTTCTAGAACTTGAGATATGGGCTGAACACTGAATAGTGTCTGGGCTGCAGGACAGATTCATACTTCTCTGTTGTTGCTATAATTTGGACTTGAAAACGGCCTTTTTAAATCTTGGACTCCCATGAAAGTTTTAGGCCTATGTCTTAGCTTTCCATCCATATAGAGCAGACCTAAATTCAAGATCTAGAGCTCTAGATATGACCCAATGACCGAACAGTGTTTCAGTTTGGACTGAACCAGCATCTCTTTTCTAAGTTTGGCCCTCTCTTTGTCTTCTTAATTTTAGTAGTTAAACTCATCAATCAATCCTTTCATTTATGTGATAGGCCTGCATTTAAGATGAACATTTACCATAAATTAAAGGTATCTTATGGTATCAGACTTGTTATTATAAAACATGATTTAGTTAAGGAGTTATTGATATTTCAAGTGCAAAATGATGATATAAAACTTTGATAAAAATGCACTTTTAAGTACTAATCACACCCCCCCCCAGCCAGCTTATTACTAGTCCCTAGTAATCAAAGCGTTAAAATAGAAAAACAGTTTGCAAGTTCCATAAAGCAAGGCATTCATCATTCAACTTCCATTAATCTATCCACATAAACAAACTCTCATTAAATTTATATATCTGCTCAATACCTCTTAAATAAAATATTAATAAACCTTTCTTTTTATGTGCTCAATGTATGAAAACATAGATGATGGGGCTTTTATTGGAAGAAAACAATATTATGTTCTAATGTTTAAGGTTAACTTCCTTGGGTTGGGATTATTATCTTCTTCTTTTTTTAATATATATACATATAACTTGAAACACAATGCATCTTTAACCCATGTAACGAGCTTTCGGCTAATGACTCCTAAACCAGTTGGTCTTAGGGCATTAGGTGTTGAGACACCCCTACGAGCTTAGTAACTCGGGTTGCAGATACTGATACGTAGATAGTGCAATGTTTGATTCCCTTAAGCTTTTCTCCTTAACCCATGTAACAAGCTTTGGGCCAATAGCTCCCGAGTCAGTTGATTTTAGGGTATTAGGTGTTAAAACACCCATTCGGGCTTAATTGCTTAGGTTAGGGAGGCTACAAAACCAAACTTATCTACGTTTTTATTATCATCAATATTATCAATTTTTTTTTTTTTGCAAATTATATACTATCCCCTTTCCATTAGTTGCCACCTTTAACAAAAGAACATAAATAATGTAATAATCCAATCTGCAACCCACAATCATATGTTAAAGTGTGTGTGTGAAAATGAAGGTTTAAGAATACTTGTTAAATGAGTATATGAGCAGAATCAAGTGATAATAATGCGAGAGTTTGTAAACCTGAATATTTCAAGAAGTATTCTGATAGACCTTGATAAGAATATTTACTAAGATGCGTCTCAAAAGTTAATAAAATTCCTCCTTACTCTGCCATCCTAATAACAGTTTTGTCAAATGGTTTTAATAATAGCAAAAATAGTTAGTAAGTTAATTTTTTTTTCAACTACTACCCTCTCCCCCAATCAAAACGAGACATTGTCCTCAATGTTCTAAGGTAGAAAGATAGAGTATAGAAGACATCACCTGAAACATCGAACACTGACAAACCTAAAACACACTTAAACAAATATAAGAAATAACAAAACAAAATAAAATGTTATTAATAAAACCAAAGGACACAAGGTTTCACAAACGAAGGCTCAAATCCAATCTAAGCTTTTTACGGCTTTTCATAGTTGACCAATTTATACAACTCATGGAGGGATCAAGTACAGGGATGAAAGATTGTAGTTGGTCAATCAATTGTTCAGCAGTAGCAGCAGAGATTATGATTTGTCATGCCGAAGATGTTAGAAATTCATATTCCACAGCTTGATCAAGAAAAGACAACAAATTATCATAAAAATCATTAACATTTAACAAACCTATAGGTTTATGGTGAATGTGCAGTTGGGCCAGGAGGAAATATGAAAGATCTCTTCCAATGTTCCCAGACCACCTGGTAAAGCAATGAAGGCATCAGCATGATTAAACATCGCATTCATTCGATCAAACATTGTGGAGACCTGTAGTTCCTTTCCAATTATTTTTCCAATGATGTCTCCTTTGCTAAAGCTTTGGGGACGACCCCCAAAACTTGACTACCTTCTTAAAATACAGCTATTGACACCCCTCCAATTAACCCAAGGTTGCCTCCCCCATATACTAAATGAATCTTTCTCTCAGCTAGTACCTGACCAAGATGATTTGTTGATTCTAAAAACTCATTTTCTTTCCTAAGACTGGATCCACCGAAAACACAAATATTTCTTATGTGATGACTTGAGGAACCTATCATTTCTACACACTTCTATATCTATTGAATGTATGGGTTGAGTAGAAATGAAGGGAAGGAAGAGAAGATTTTATAGATAAGAAATTGAGAATGCAATCATACCACCTATATGTAGGCCAGTTGGAGTCTTACTCCCTCTCTCTCTCTTTATTTATTTATTTATTTTGAAAAAGCATGTGTATGTACAGGTAGTTGTGATTGTGGCTCACATCTTTCCTTAGTTTTACGTCCAAGAACGGCTTAAACGCCCTCTATGGGTCGGGGATAGGCTTCACATCCAGTTTTTTTAAAAACTGGCAAACAGAGTCTTTTATAGTCAGATTCCCAAGACTAAGTCGATCATGTTCTTTATGGAATTGTGGCCATAAATTATGAATTGCATAATGCACATCTCCACTAGGATGCGTCTCAAGAGTCAATAGAAGATTATCTAAAGACCCCTTACTCAGGCCATTCTTAATGAATTGTATTTTATCTTCACGGTTTACAGATATCATTCCTAAAGAACAACATGTTGCATTACAAGTCCATTTGGCACATCTGTGACAGACTTTCAGTCGTTTTGTATGACGTTTCTTTGCAAAAGTGTTTTTACCTGTTCCAGGCATGTATGAAATGAAAGAATTGGAGGACTCACCCGATAATCGAACCTTTGTTTCTATTAGCCAGCGAATATCTTCAGGAATTCCATGATTCATTAACAACCTCAATCTTGCACACCTAACACGGTAAATTTTTGCAATCGCATTTGGAGGCAAAGCGGGAAAATACTTTTTCAATTTTTCAAGAGTGGTGTCCATTTTCAAATGAGAATTGGAGAAGAGATGCAAAGAAGGAGAAAGAGCAAAGAATTGCATAAATATATACACAGATATCAGTTATTATGGGAAACTGAAAAAACCAACTTAAGTCACGGAGTACCGTTATCCGCCATTTGACCGGGGTGAGAGAGACTAGCAAAACAAAATTCACACAAAAAAGAAACACAAAAACAATGTGAGAAAAAGAATCAATCTTTATATACATGATCACTCAATTCAATATAATCATTTTAACTGAAAAATTGTCAAAGTAAACTTTCAAATGATGCCCATTTACCTTAAAAACATTGTCATTCATTGGATTCTCGATATCACAGGCCCCATATGGATACACATATTTCACAATAAAAAGACCGCTCCATCTTGATCTTAGTTTTTTAGGAAATAAATGGAGTCGAGAATTATAAAGCAAGACTTTTTTACCAACATTGAATGTTTTTCTCAGTATTTTCTTGTCATGAAACTCTTTGATTCTTGCTTTATGAATTCTTGAATTTTCATATGCATCATTTCATATTTCCTCAAGCTCATTTATCTGTAATTTTCGCAGCTGACTAGCATCATCAAGGTTTGAATTGAAAGCTTTAATAGTCCAATAAGCTTTATGTTCAAGTTCCACAGGCAAGTGACAAGGTTTTTCATAGACTAGTATATAGGGTGACATACCTAACGATGTTTTATAAGCAGTTTGATAAGCCCAAAGTGCATCATTAAGTCTTAAAGACCAGTCTTTCCTATTAGGGTTCATTGTTTTCTCGAAGATCTGTTTGATCTCCTTATTAGCAAGTTCTACTCATCCACTTGTCTGGGGATGATAAGGGGTGGCAACTTTGTGTGTGATTTCATATTTCTTCATTAAAGACTCAAATGACTTGTTGCAGAAATGTGTTCCACCATCACTTATCATGGCTCGAGGGATTCCAAACCGACTCAAAATATTTTCTTTCAAAAACTTTATCACTGTTTTGTGATCATTGTTTCGACTTGGAATTGCCTCTATCCATTTTGAAACATAATCTACTGCGACTAATATGTACAAGAAACCAAATGATGGAGGAAATGGACTCATGAAATCTATACCCCAACAGTCAAAGATCTCAATGACAAGAATAGGATTTAAAGGCATCATGTGACGTTTTGAAATAGATCCCAACTTTTGACAATTCTCACAAGTCTTGCAGAATGCATGTGAGTCCTTGAACATTGTGGACCAGTAAAATCCACTTTGTAAGATTTTTGCAATTGTCTTTCTTGATGAGAAATGACCCCCACATGCCTTAGAATGATAAAATTTAATGACACTACTTACCTCATTGTCAGGAATGCATCTTTAAAATATTTGATCAGAACAATATTTGAATAAATAAGGGTCATCCCAATAAAAGTTCTTCACTTCGTTCAAGAACTTTCTTTTGTCTTGGGTACTCCAATAAGCTGGCAATTGTCCTGAAACAAGAAAATTAACAATATTAGCAAATCAAGGCAATGTAGAGACAGAAAGTAAAGATTCATCAGGAAAGTAGTCATCGATTGGTGTGATATCAGATTTCGAATCTGTAGTCAATCTTGACAAATAATCTGCAACAACATTTTCGGTGCCTTTCTTATCTTTGATTGTGATATAAAATTCTTGAAGTAACAAAATCCACCGCACCAATCTAGCCTTAGAATCTTTCTTAGAAAGAAGATATTTTAATGCTGCATGATCACTAAAAACGACAACAGGTGAGCCAACAAGATAAGACCTGAATTTTTCACATGCAAATACTACTGCAAGTAATTCTTTTTCAGTGGTGGTGTAATTCATTTCAGCATTATTTAAAGTTTTACTTGCATAGTAAATCACATAAGGTTTCTTATCTTTTCTTTGTCCCAAGACAGCATGATTGTGCATCAAAAGTATCATTAAGTCTTTTATTTTACATATGTATTTATTTTTTTTATTTGAGTTTTTTATAATAATTGATGTGTTTTTTAGTAATGAAGTTTCTTTTAATGTTTCGATAGGTTTTTGGAGCTTAAATGAATTATTTCAAAAAATTCAACGTCGGAATTTGGGACAAAGAATTGAAGAGAAATTTAGTTGAAGATTGAAGCAAATCTTGGTTCAAATAAGTGCTCCAAATTTGCCCCAAAAATCAATTCTATTCCAATTCTAGAAAAGAATATCATATGATCTATTTCAAGCCCAAACTTGCCTTATGTTGTGTGCAAACTTCAACCATCAAACACTCAAGGTTTTAATGTCAATCTTAGCCCAAATAATAGGTACATTTGTATCCTTATTAGATGCTTAAATTCAGCCCCAAATCAGCCTCAAATCATTGACCCAAGAGGGCAAGCACATGGATGGAAAGCTGGAGGGGACATTGTCACATTATTTTGGGTCAAAAAGAAGAAAGAGGCAGCTCACAAAGGAGGAAGAAAAACATGCACCAAAGTGTTCTCCAAGCTGGCCTGATTTGATTTTCCAGAACACCTTTCGGTGTTTTGCCCATACCTTTTAACTCAGATGTCCAAATGAGCTGTTCTTTAACAATCTGGAAAGCTAACAGAATTTCCTATAAATATGTCTCTAATAGCCATCTCCAGGGGAGGCTTCTAAGAGGGTCGAATTGCTATCTAAATTTAGAGTCAGATTTGTGTCCGAATTTTTACTGAAATTGTGTTGTTTTCTTCTTTATAGATTTCGGTTCTTTAGCTTGTAAAACTCATTATTTCAGTTTGATTCAAGTTATTTCATGTTTATTAAAGTGTTCTTATATATAATCATGGTTGGCTAATCTCCTTCTTGGATCCAAATCAAAGATGATGGTGATTGAGGTGAGTTCTTTAAGATATGAATGAATCTTAATGTTTATCTTCTTATTTTCTTCATGAATGTTTTATTATTGCAAAGAAATTTTAGAAATCATTTAGGTAATGTTATAATCTTGAATTTTTATGCACAAACCTTAGTTTTGGTATAGAGATTGCTTGATTCAATGTCTTACTTAATATGAAAGTACTTGTTCATTCTTAAGCAATAATCAATCTTCATCTTTTTAAACTTCATTGTAATATCTTCCGATCTAATATCACCATCGTTGATATTAGGTTGAGTTATCTTATATATGTTGAAGGAATCACCAATACATCACCATTAAAATTGATTTGGACCAAGACTTACTTTTTCTTGTCATTAAAAATCTATTTACACTTTTTCATCTTTGAAAACAAATCCATCAATCATTTTCAACCAAGTTATTGTTAATTTAATTTCTCTTGAGTTTTTTTTGTTACCTAGCTTAATTTCCAGATTTAGCTCTCTATGGATATGACCTCGATCTTACCGAGTTAATTGCTACATCGCACACTCGTGCACTTACGAGTTAAAACAAGCCGAACATAAAAAGCGAACAAGCACAGCACCCACGGCATAATCACTAACGTCACACATAATTTCAAAAGGTAATGACTAATCAGGAGGTTGAATGACAGGAGCAAAAGTAAGCAAGTTTTTAAGTTTAACAAAGGCTTCTTCACAATGTTCAGTCTATTCAAAAATATTATCTTGTGTGTGCAAATCAAAGGACTAATTCCTTTTATGTCAACTATGGTCCATCCTAATGCATTTTTGTGCATTTTCAGAGTTTGTAATAACTTACCTTCTTGATGTGCATTAAGTTTGGAAGAGATTATTACTGGAAAAGTTTCATTTTCTCCCAAAAATAAGTATTTGAGATTGAATGGTAATGGCTTCAAATCAGGTTTTGGTGGTTGAACACTTGAAGGTATGGACTCAATTGATCGTGGTGGCAATTCCTCAATTTTTGGTCTCTAACTATTTGCCTTTGATTCTTCCTGAAAATAAACCATTTGCAAATCATCAGATTCATCAATCTCAGTTTCACTGGAAGTGGTTTGAAATTGATCATGAACTAATTTTTCAGTAAAGTACACTTCCTATAAATCATTATCATCTCCAGGTTGCTTGCAAATGTTGAAAATATTCATCTCCAATGTCATGTTTCCAAATGATAGTTTCATCAGTCCATTTCTATAATTAATCAATGCATTAGAAGTTGCAAGAAACGGATGTCCTAAAATAACAGGAAATGAATTACATGCTTCAACAGGTTGTGTATCTAAGACAATAAAATCCACAAGATAAATGAATTTATCAACTTGTACTAACACATCTTCAACTATTCCTCTAGGCACTTTTACAGATCTATCAGCAAGTACAGAGTTACAGAAGTTGGTTTTAACTCACCTAAATTGAGACTCTGAAAAACTGAATATGAAAGTAAATTCACACTAGCTCCAAGATCAAGTAAAGCTCTTTCAATTTTATGTTCTCCAATAAAGCAAGAAATTGTAGGACAACCAGGGTCTTTATATTTCAAAGCATTATTGTTATGAAGAATGGCACTTACTTATTCGGCTAAGAAGGCTTTCTTTTTCACATTCAGTTTTCTCTTCACAATGCACAGATCTTTCAAAAATTTAGCATAAGAAGGTACATGTTTAATAACATCCAACAAAGATATTTGATCCTTACCTGTTTGAAAGTTTCAAAGATTTCAGAGTTGTGATTGACTTTCCTTTGTTTGGTCATGGCATGAGGAAATGAAAGTGTTGGCGGGAAATCAGTCTTTTTGTTGCAATGTTCAGATTCAACCCCTTCCTTACCCTCAGAGATTAACTCATCATCTTTCTCACAAGGTTCAAGAATGGGTTTTTCAATAACCTTACCACTGCGGAGAGTAATGACTGATTTGACTTGATCCATGTGTTGGCTTCCAGAACTACTTGCATTTGCATTGTAATGCCCCTTGGGATTTTGCTGTGGTTGAGATGAAAACTTACCTTTCTCTTGAAAACTGAGAGCAGATGTCAATTTTGCAAGAGTATCTTTAAAATCTGTCATGCTTTGAGCAAGTTGAGTGTTGATTGTCTCTTGCTTTTCAATGAATGCATGCAATGTTTCCTCAAGATTAGCATAAGGAGGTGCATATCCATGAGAATTTTGGAAATTATGGTGTGCTTGAAACGGTGGCTGTGAAGTTTGTGCATTATTGTTATCACTCTTCCAACTGAAATTTAGGTGATTTCTCCAACCAGGGTTGTATGTTTGCGAGTATGGGTTATGATTGGGCCTTTGAAAACTGTTTAAAGCATGGGCTTGTTCATGGAGGCATTCCTTAAAAGAAGGCAAAGTTGGACAGTCATTGGTTGAGTGTTCATTGGTTTCACAGATTTGACATACAATGTCTTGAACAGATTTTAATTGACTACTCTTTTTTAATTCTAGTGCCTCGACTTTTCTAGCTAAAGATGCAAACTTGGCTTGGAGGTCATGATCTTTCCTAAGGTTATATATACCTCCACTAGATGTATGAGGTTGGGTTTTACTTTGTGCCTTATAAGTGCCTGTAGTGTCCTAATTTTGAGCATTTTCAGTTAGCAAGTCTAGGTACTCCATTGCTTCATTCAGGTCTTTATCTTCAAAAGTTCCATTGCACATCAAATCAACCATTTGTCTATCTATAGGTGTTAACCCTTCATAAAAATGTGAAACCAATCTCCATGTTTCAAAATCATGATGAGGGCAAGTATTAAGCAAGTCTCGATACCTATCCCAACATTGGTAAAATGTTTCACCTAGTTTTTGAGTGAAAGTGATGATTTGTCTTTTGAAAGAGTTTGTTCTGTGAGATGGAAAAAACTTCTTTAAAAATTATTGTTGCATTTCATCCCAAGCACGAATGGATCCTGGTCTCAAATTTTCTAGCCATGTTTTAGCTTTATCTTTTAATGAAAAAGGAAAAAGCTTTAATCTAATGGTGTTTTTGCTACAATTTAAGTCATTATAGGTGTTGCAGACCTCCTCAAATTCCCTTAAATGCAAGTATGGATTTTATAAATCTAAGCCATGAAAAGAAGATAAAAATTGAATAATGTCTGACTTAAAATTAAAATGAGATGCATTACAAGGGAAAACTATGCATGAGGGTGCACTTGTTCTTGTAGGATTCATATGGTCTCTAAGTGTTCTAACACGGTTATTCTCATTATTCTCATTATGAAGCGACTGGTTATCTACTTCGGCCATATTTTCTGAAAATGATGAGGATGCCCTACAAAGTTTACCACTTAATGTACGTGACCAAACTCTCATGCACGTGTAGAAAGAGAATAAAAAGAAGAGAAGAAAAGAAAAGGAAAAAGAAACAAAAGTTAGATAAAATGAAAAGTGAAAAGAGAAAATAAAATAAGTATTATAATTTATACAAGAATTTACCTCCCCGGCAACGGCGCCAAAAACTTGACACGACCAAAGAGTTGATGTCTTCTCCCAAGTGTAGGAGTGTCGAAGTAATAAATAACTCGGCAATACCGGGGTCGAACCAAAGAGAGGTTAACTATATAAATTATAAATAATAATAATAATAATAATAATAATAATAATAATAATAAGTTGAAGAGAGCTTTGAGATGTGATATTGATATAAGGATTAAACAATGATAAAAACAATTGTCAAGGTTAGAGGATCCACTAATGGTATTTCAAACAAGTATAGTATAAACTCTTATTATTCAACTGGAAACCACACACAAAGGAGGTTCCAATCGGATTATAAATTGTTAACATGATTACATTAGTTATCTTATTCGAATAATGCTAATACTTGTAAATATTGTCAGGTATTTATGATTATAATTTATGTTAACAACAAATCAAGTTCCTTTCATAGCACAGGTGTCGGTTATACCATACAGTTTGGGCTATGAAAGTGCCAAGTATTTGTTGTGCCAAGTATTTGTTATGCCAAGGTTATACAACATAAATCTAGATTAACCATTTAACAAGCAAAGTATTAAGAGTGAATAAGATAACAAGTACAAAACATGTTAGTATCAAACATTAAAGTTCATTTTGAGTTTATACTATACTTATTCTTACACCATTAGTCTAACTTGAGATATAAGTTGAACACTGAACAGTGTCCGGACATATTCGGACTTCTTCATTGTTGCTACAATTTGGACTTGAAAACGGCCTTTTTAAATCTTGGACTCCTCATGAAAGTTTTAGGCCTATGTCTTAGCTTTCCATCCATATAGAGCAGGCCTAAATTCAAGATCTACAGCTCCAGAATTAATTTGGGTCCAATTAAAGGATTTAACTAAATGCAAGGACTTAATTATACTTTAAATAAGTCAAATTAATTTTATTTGAGGCTTAATTGGTGAAAAATTAAGTTTGGTAGCCTAATTTGAGCTTAATTGAGAAGATTTGAATTTTAAGAGACTGAATTTAATTTTTTCCAAATTAATTGATTGAAATCATGGGCAAAATTGCAAGAAAATTGAAATTTTTGGGTCAATTAGGGGTTAAATGGACAAAATTTGCAGTCAAGGACCAATCTGCAAAAGGCGCCAAACTATAAGGGCTTAATTGACAAAAACCGAGAGTGAAATTGAAGAAATTAAAAGTTTAATGGTCAATTAGGGGTTAAATTGCATAAATCCGAGACTAAGGACCAAATTGCAATAGGCGCGTAACTTTGGGGTTCCAATTGAAGTTCTCAGGGGCTTAATAGCGTTAAATCGAAAGTCTAGAGTCAATTAGGGGTACAATTGCATGTCACTGTAAGCTGGAGGATGAAATTGAAGATCAGCAAAAATCCCTAATTCAAACCTAAAACGACGTTGTTTCATAAAAGAAAAAAAACGGTCAGACGACGCGTCGTTCAACACTGTTGATTATCTTCTTTATTTTTTTTCCTGAAAAACTGGTCTGGTTACCTATTTTGCAGCTGCATTTAATGTACCTAACGTCCACCAAATTTGACAAAACTTGCACGAAATAAATCATAAGACATCCCTCTACGTCTAGGTATGGTCTTCATCGGCTCACTGGCAAAGAAACGGACATGGCACCACCTCAAAGAGGCCAACTCAGGCAGCCTGCAACTGCAGATTTGATAGTGCATCATGCCTACTTTGAACCAACGGTTGGGATCCTTCCCAAGTGAATCAAGGGCTGAAATTTTTCCTTAGTGTAGACAAGATTGCCCTCTTCCCTCGCCTATAAATAGAGGTGGATGTTAGGGTCTGAGGGAGGAGAAAATCGGGTCCAAAATTGGCCAAAAACCAACCTCTCCACCCCCGGTTTCTGCAATTTCTTCTCTCCCTCTCTCTCTCTCTCTCCGCCGTTCCAGCTACCGACCAAGGCCGCCACCAGCTACACCACAAGAAGCCAACACAACGACCAACTAACCACCAAGCAGCCATCGCGGCTCTCTCTCTTCTCCTTCCAGCCTTTCTCTCGCCTTTGCAACTTTTTCTTCTTCCTCCCACAGCCGACTCCGGCCACCATCACCTCAGCCGACGCCTCTTGAGCAACCGGCCGAACCACCTTGTCACGCCTGAGACCCCCACGCCAGGCAACTTTCTCCTCCCTGCTTCGCCTCGTTCTTCCTCGTCGTGGCTGCTGCATGCAGAATTCATTTATGCATGCAGCGGCTAATTAATTAGCCTATGGTAGTGGCTGGGTCTGGCCCGACCCAAAAAAAGAAAGAAAGATTATATTGGGCCGATCTCGGCCCAACCATTTTTGGGCTGGGATCAGCCCATCCTTTTCTAGGCTAAGTTCGGCCCACATATCTGGGTCGGGCTAGCCCCACATATTTTGTAATATAATAATAATAATAATAATAATAAATTATTATTATTATTATATATAAAAATCCAAAAAATCATTTCAAAATATTATGATTTCTCAAATATTTTTCTACCAATTTTGCATAATATCGGGTTGTATATTTACATTGTAAAATACAAATCCAGTATTAAAATACCTGGTTTTCTCCGAAATATTTCAAAAAAAAATTCAAAACATTTTAAAAAAATCTCAAACTTTTAAATTAATTTTCCCTTTCAAAAACAAAAAAAAAATTATTTTCATGCATACGGCCAAATTCTAAAATGTTCCAAGCATATCTTCATAAAAATAAAAATTGTATTTTTTTCATGTTTTAAAATGCAAAATGGATATCATAACCAGTTTATGATTATCCATTAGGATTTTAAAAAAATATATCAAAAACCTTTTTCCAACCTTTTTTCTAGGGTCCAGATGTATACTTTAATATTTGTGGGGTGTAAAATTGCACGATAAAGTACACCCTCAGTATTAAAGATACAAGGTGTAAAATGTGATGCTAAAATTCAGATTTTAGAACGGTTAGGATTTAACTCAATAAGGTAGAGACTTTCTTATGAAGAGAGATCTACCTTGAACCTTAGAAAAGACCAACAAATAGAAACCCGACTTAGAAAACAATCAAATAACAATACAGCTTACCTTAGATAGGGTGCACTAAGGGTTATGCGTCTTTTCCTTATACAACCAATCGCTTACCCAGACTCTCGTAGACCATAAGTTTCTAGTGACCATAATATTAGGTGACGACTCCTAAACATTAATCATAATCTTATGATTAAATCCAAAAAACCTTCCCAACACAACACCTCATCAAGAAGGCACGATTAAAAAAATAATTAAAGCTATTTTCCAGTGGGTTTTTTTAGTTAATATTAAGGCCATGTTTGTTTCCCGGAATTCACTTTTCGGGAAACCACTTTCCAAACTTTCCTGTGTTTGTTTGCCATTAGGAAAGTTGGTCAACGAAAAACACTTTCCAGTTAAAGAAAAATTTGGTTTGGTTTCTAGGAAAATGTTTTCCCTTTTGGCTGTGTTTGTTTTCCGGAAAGTGGTTTCCGGGAAACCACTTTCCAAACTTTCCTGTATTTGTTTGCTATTAGAAAAGTTGGTCAGCGGAAAACACTTTCCAGTCAAAGAAAAATTTAACTTGGTTTTGAGGAAATTAAAGAATTAAGTTGACGTAGAGAATTAATTGCAGTTTACTTTTATAAAATTGATGTTTGGTAAACAATATAATAATATTTAAAATTATAAAATAATGTATAATAAAAAAAATATTAAAAAAATGATAAAAATACAATATTGAAGAAAGATAATTCATTGCGCATAAGAGACAAAGATGGGAATATTCCCATGTTTCAAATCATCAACAGAGAAGACAATTCATTGCTTTCACACTTCCTAAGAACCTCGATGGAATTAGAAGAACAAAGGCTTATCTTTGTTCTATTACATTGTTTATAAAACTTAGGGAGGACTTGCATCTGTTTACTGTATTAATTACCTTTTGTTCTATTTATAGTTTTATACCACAAACAAACACTCTCCGACAATATACTGCTTTGACAAGTTCACTTCCTACCCACCGTGAAGGCTGCAACCAGGGTGAAACAAGTTATGTCACTTATTGTCATAACTCTTTCTCACAGTCATCATCTCCCCGTCCGGTAGTCCGGGAGTCCGGTAGTATGGGTGTAGTTATTTTTTAAAATAATTTTATTATCATAATTTAATTATTATTTTCAAATTATATAAGGTAGAATATTGTTTTAGCTTTTCTGCATTTTAAAATTACTTAACTACTCCTAAAGTAAAAATATAATTAAAGCTATTTTTCAGCGGCCTTATAATCCTTTTGACTTTTAACATATTAAAATTATTTAATTACAGAAAAACCTACTAAGCTAAGCTCTCCGTCTTTTCATCATGGGTTTTTTAGTTAATATTAAGTTGACTTGACTTAAAAGCATAATTGCAGTTTACTTTTATAAAATTGATGTTTGGTAAACAATGTAATAGTGTTTGAAATTATAAACATTAGAAGCACTATGCAATAAAAGAAATATTAAAAAATAATATAAATATAACATAGAAGAAAAACAATTCAGTATAGGTTGCAATAATTATCTTTTTTTTATTTTTAATTTTTTTATTTTATATTAAATTAATTTTAAATTGAGTTTGATGTTCATTTCGATTGCTTTATACATGATTTTAGCTAAATTTCAACTTTATAAACCCAATTTTAAACTCAAATAAATATTCAATGTTTTTTTTTCTTGGGAAACAAGATCTTTATCTTAACGTCTGGATAATTTTTTAACAACGTATGCATATTAATTTTTTTAGTTTATAGTTAATTTTTTCTATGAAAAAGAAACGTTAACAGTGCCTTTTTTTTTTTAATTGAAGAAAAAAGCGCCATCCCACGTAATAGCACAAAAATCAAACCAGCAAAAATAGATAGAAATTTAGTTGACTAAAGCTGAGTGCAGTATAAAAAAAAACATACAACACCTTAATTTTCACATCTCCCAACGCTGCTCCTTCCAAACACATCCTCAACGACGTCTCCTCCTCCTCTTTCCCAGACACACAGTATAAGCAAAGCTCCAAAAAAAAAAAAATGGCTCTCAAGCTGAACCTAGTAGCCTTGCCGTCCCACAATCTCAAGTCTGCCAAAGTATTTGCAGGCTCCACCATGCAGTACTCCACTACTAGGTGAGTTCCTATCTACTCTTTTCTTCTTCTTCTTCTTCCTTATTTTCCTTTCTCTTTTCCTTTCTTCCTTTAACTCTCTAGCTCATACTAAACGTCAGTTTTCTGATCAACAAAAACGAAACTTCATCTATCTGGGGTTTTATTTAAGGCTAAATGTCCGTGATATCTGGATAAATCATGCTGATCCACTTCTACGTACTATATTTGTTGACCACTACAAGTATTGATGTAATTAATGGCCTTACAAATTAAATGGGTCAACCTTTGTTTTGGTTAGATTGTTTTCATTTCTTGAATTACTTTTTCTTTCAAAGTAATATGTAGCCAGCTAAGAACATGATCTATAGTCACATAACCCTTAACATTAGAGAAGAAGATTAATTCTTGAAGTCGAGACTCGAGATCGACCCTGGTCCTTAGGGAATAATTGCTACTCGACCACCTTATAACTCGAAGGGCTCTTGCAATTATATATTTTTTTAAAAAATAGAGAGACTGCCTCAACTCAACTCAAGTGCATGCCTGTGAGTTGGGACACCTCAAAAACCCAGTTGCAAACTGCTGTTTATGGATTTTTAATGCAGTGGTCCTTGCCACCCAAAAACACCACAAGCATTTAGTTAATAATGTCGGTACAGTTGCATGAATGGTTCCAGCTTGTAGAGTCCATTGATATTGATACTGCAAGGCCAGGGTCCATTAATATCACACTCCAGTACTGAGGTCTTTGTTTTTAAATTTTTAGCTGCCAAATGATGCCACAGTTTCCTCTTTAAAGAAACAAGAACCTGTTTTGCAAACTGCATCCAAACACTTATTTCAGGTATCCGATGCAGAATATGTAAAAACTTTGCAAGTTGCCGGAAAGGAATGCTAGGGCCTACTTTTCTGTTTCGGGAACAACAATGCTAGATTATTTTTCTCAACGTATATAGAGGGAGGGAGGGCATATATATATTTTTAAAGAAAGTGCTTGGAAATCAAAACAATAAAACTAATATTCCTATTAAAGAATAATAAGAAAATTCAAATAAAAAGAATATGTTTGTTTTGTATGTATTTTTTTCAAATTTATATAAACTTAAAATATTTACAACTGCTAATAAAATAATTATAATTTGAATTAAACTGAATAACTTTTATTTTATATATATTTTTTCTTTGTGTAGTAGCAAGTTTATATAAGTTTGAAACATTATAACTGTTAATATTATTATGAATTTTAATAAAATAATTATATTTTGAATTAAATTGAATATTTGCTATTTAATTTTATCCTAACACTCGTAAATATTAAAATTAATTATAAAAATTAAAAATAAATATCAAAACTAATTATTAAAATAAAAAAACTCAAAAAAAAATTAACCTCATTAACATATTAAGTTTCATATATTTAATATCCAAGTATCAAATGTTATTTTAGAAGAGCTCATTTATCGTAATTTACTATATAATAATTATATACCTTATGTTTATATAAACACTAGGGATTATGAATATTTCTTTTCAATGTAAAATATAAATATTTTTTATATTCATTTACAAACTACCTAACGTTCATTCATTTGTTATGAAATTAGCTAGCTAGACGGATACGTACCTAGCATGCCATTGCATGAAAACAAACTGACTATATATATATATCAATTTGATTTAATTTATTATGTTTTTTGAATATATTATCCTGGCTTTTACGTTTAGAATACACATCATATTTGTAAGACAACACATATTTAAAATTTAATTTATAAGAAAAAAAACTAGTAAAAAGATGTAAATGTAAATAGAACGCTAAATATAAAAACAAGATTTTATCAGTAAAAGAATATTTTAAAAAAAAATGATTCATCTATGATATTTATAGTAAAAGAAGTTAAAACTTCTTTTAATTTTTTCAGGAAAATTAAAAATTAAAAAAAAATCTTTTAAATTATGAATATTGAACAGTATTAAGAATTTCTTCTTAATTAAAAATACTTTAAAATTCTTAGTAAAAATATAAATAAATAAAAATGTAAAATTATTCTTTCTTTTAACTGAAAATAATATTTTTAATTTTGTTTAAATTTAATGAGTTAAAGCAATCTATGGCTGTCTGTTTGACAGGCTCAAGATTGTAACTGAAGCACAAAAAAATTGAAGCTGTTCATCTATAATTTGTATCCAGCTGCAAAACATTATCCAGTTTAAATTTTATGATCGTATAATGTATACCAGCATTCTAGCAAAGAAAAGCAAAGGCAAAAACGACACATTCTAAGTCTATTTTATTCACTGGTTTTAGAGGGTCGGAGAGTACAAAGAGGGACTCCTATCGGCCTGCCAAGGAAGTCCATTTTCAAGTGACGCATTCCATGCCACCAGAAAAGATTGAGATATTCAAGTCCATGGAGAGTTGGGCTACGAAGAACATCTTAACGCATCTAAAGCCTGTTGAGAAATCGTGGCAACCACAAGATTTCCTGCCACAAGCTGACTCCGAAGGATTCTATGAACAAGTGAGGGAATTGAGGGAAAGATCAAAAGAACTTCCTGATGACTACTTTGTTGTTTTGGTGGGAGATATGATCACAGAAGAAGCACTTCCAACATACCAGACAGCACTTAACACACTGGATGGAGTCAGGGACGAGACCGGTGCATCACTATCTCCTTGGGCAGTTTGGAATAGAGGATGGACTGCTGAAGAGAACAGGCACGGTGACCTTCTCAACAAGTATCTTTACCTATCTGGACGAGTGGACATGAGACAGATTGAGAAGACAATTCAGTATTTGATAGGGTGTGGAATGGTAAGGTTATCCATCGATTTATATATCCCTTTTTTTTTTCCATGCTAGTTGTCATCAAGGACACTGGAACGTGCATGAGCACAACTAGTATTCAATAATTGAATCTTTTCTTTTTGTCTGTGTTTCTTATAGGATTTCAAATTTGAGAACAACCCGTACAACTGTTTCATTTACACATCATTCCAAGAGAGGGCAACATTCATCTCTCATGGCAACACAGCTAGACTAGCCAAGAGATATGGAGATGCGAAGCTAGCACAAATATGTGGCACCATTGCTGCAGATGAAAAGCGCCATGAAATTGCATACACCATGATTGCGGAGAAGTTGTTTGAGATTGACCCAGATACTACTATTCTGGCCTTAGCCGACATGATGAGGAAAAAAATCGCTATGCCAGCCCTCTTGATGTACGATGGTCAGGATGATAACCTTTTTGAGAACTTCGCAGCTGTTGCCCAGAATCTTGGGGTCTATACTGCCAAGGACTATGCCGATAATTTAGAATTTTTGGTGGGAAGATGGAATGTAGCGGGATTGACAGGTTTGTCTGGTGAAGGACGCAGGGCTCAAGATTTTGTGTGTAGATTGCCTTCAAGGATTAGAAGGTTAGAAGAGAGAGCTCAAGAAAAGGCAAAGCAAGCATCAACCATTCCTTTTAGCTGGATTCATGGTAGAGAAGTAAGAGTTTGAGTTCAGTGCTGTGTGTAGGGAATGATAGCTTCCACCTATCAGCTGTCGAAGAGTGCTATTCACCTAAATAATGTTTGTTTCAATCCTGACTTAAATATGAATTTTAAACAATTTCCTAGTTAAATTATATTTTAATTAATTAATACAAATCTGAACTTTAAATAGTTTTTGATTAAATTATTAATTTTTATAATCTCATGGATATCAATTTATAGAGATTTAAGGACTGCAATGATAGTGTTAATAACAGCTACTAATAATAGTTTTCTATGGTAATTGTATTGGTGGTTGTGATAAAAATATTGAAAATATTAATTGAACTCTTCACGTTATTAACTATAAAAAAATTTTATCCGTGATGAGATATTTATTAATTAAACTGTAATTAATCAACTATAACATTATAAAATTTTTATAATAGATGGGTCAGAGATTCGATTTTTTATAATTCACGAGAAAAAAATATTTAATTTTAGAGTCTTGTAATTATTAGGATATAATTGTATTTGCTAGACTTAAATAAATAGTATTGCCAATAATAAGAAATAAGCTAGGTCATGGTTATATTTGAAATTGTAGTAACGATTACGATTTAAAATATTTTTTGTTTAGAAATATATTAAAATAATATTTTTTTTACTTTTTAAAAATTATTTATAAAATTAACACATCAAAATAATATAAAAATATAAAAAAAATTAAAATTAAAATTTCAAAAAACACAATTTCAACCCCTCTATCTTTTCATGTCCATGGAGTCCAGATATCGTAAAAATAATATTAAAATCAAATATGAGAAATGAGGTTGTGGATAAAAAAACCAGACCGGACATGAAAAATATGAAGGCAACCCAGGTCCTTCTGGGCTAGACTCATTTTATTGCATATAGGCCCACTAGCAACTATGGACTTGGAGCTCAATCCATCAGAAAGAACAGAAAACATATTCACGCCGTTTACTAATCAAACTTTTCCCGCTTGTCCAACACAGCACAATATGTACAAGGATTATATTTTTTTTAATTTTATTTTTTTTAATTTTTTTTCATCTTTTATATTTGGTTCTCGTTTATTTAATTTTTATTTATTTTGTTTTTAATTGTATTTTTAATTAAACTTATTTTTTTAATTATATCCCTCAACATTTAATTTCATTTTACTTTTATACCATGTTGATCCTTATTCATATGATTTCTATTCATTTGATTTTGACAATTTTTTAGATATAATTATTTTTATACAATTTTTATATTTTAATATTAAATTGATTTTTTTATTATTATTTAAGATTTGATTGATTGAAAATTATACTTTATAATTTTTTGAAATATGGTACATCTTATGGTGAAGAGACTTGAAAATGAATTAAAATAGTATTTTTTTTTAAAACACATCTTTAATATTAATATATTAAAATATGTTGAAAACTCCGCTAAGATACCTTTAGAGACCGAACTCTTACATTTGTTTTTTATAATCTCGCTAGACATTGATGATCTTATTTGGTGAGTTTGTTCAAATAACTAGGTGAACCTAGCTATCTTATTTTTCATTAATTATATCTTCGTCTGGTGGTTTTGCTCCAAAATAGCTCTTTCTTTATTGTCATTGACTTTGGAAAAATTGAGCTTTCAAAATATTATTTGTATTTGTTTCTAGCTTTCTCTTTCTGCAAAACTCAAAAACTAACTCGTCTAAAAAATATATTCACAAATAAAAAAAATTAAATATGGAGGGTGATGATACTAGGAAATAACCTAATGAAGGGTTTTACCCATTACATATGGGGTAGGCTGACTAATTAAATTGGTCTAAATTGAGGTCTTTCTTTGCTAGATTAACAACCTCAATATGTTGCATTAAGACCTATAAAGTAGGAAAGTGTAGGGCGGGGTGATACCATGTTGATATATTATTCATGTCTAAGTAGACTCTCAATGAAAGTTGGTGGTTTCACGTATATTATCCAGGCCATAGACCATTAGAGTACCGTTACTTCCCTCCTAATCCAAAACTTTAGTCATGTTATAATGCCTAAAATGTTGTGTATATGGGTATTACACACACACACGTGTGTAATGTGTATTTGACTATTTATATCATCTTTCTCAAACTTTTCACCTTTTAGATTTTTGTACAGAAATTCCCAATCTTCTAGATTTTTATAGAGTTTCTTTATCTTTCAAATTTTGGTAAAGAATTCCCCTCCATAAGACAACTTTGTTTTTTCCTTTTTTTTTTCTTTTGTAATTATTATTTTTAAACTAAACTAGTTATTTTTCAATTACATTTTACTCACTAAAAAATTATTTTTATTGGATTGACTTTTTTTTCTATTTAGTTTTTATAGAAAAATTTTTCAATACAAAAACAATACGTGAAATGGTTAAAAATTATAAAATGATCACAAATTATCCACATCGTGTCAAAAGCATGTTTTCCTTGAATTTTGATATTTTTGATATTTTTTTTATCTTTTTAAAAATATGTTAAAAATGGAGTAAAGAATAAGTGATGACAAATATAATAAAAAAACTCTTTATAAGTTTTGTGGTATATTATATACAATTTGGATTTACTTTAATAATTTTAATAAGGCTCTAAAGATGCGCGCACAATAATTGATATTTTTCCAAGCAATCTCATATTTACATTTCAAAATAGTGAAGATAGGAATTTAAGAATTGGAAGAGTCAACTTCCGAGTCTAAATTAGACCAATTGTATCTTCTAAGTTCTAACAACTAAAATCAAATCCGATAGAGATATTGATTTTAAATATATTCAAGTGATAAAATTTCTAAATAAATTGTGTTTGTGGTAAGAATAAATAACCTACGAAATTATAAAAATTCCACAATATATTGAGTCTTTTTTAACAAAAAAAAAAAAAAAAAAAGAGTGAAAAATCATATTTCGAACTCGGATTGAAAGTCAAAGGACTTGAGACTGGTGGGCTTGGCAAAAATGGTCTTAAAAATTTCAAAGGAAGCGTAGTAAAAAAAAGAAGAAGAGAAGCTGCAGAGGTCAAAATATAAATATATAAAAAAAACGGAGAGTAAATACCAGTCTCTATTTCCTCAGTCTCTGGTTAGATCGCTCTGTTTCTCTCCTTTTTTTTAGTTTTTATTTTATCAAAGTAAATAAATAATTTAAACAAACATTTTCCTTGGAAGAATAAACAAAAAAATGAATTAGAACAAAAAAAAAAAAAAAAAAACAAAGAAAAGCCGCGGCTGCTGTATACACCAAAATCCAGAGAGAGAGAGAGAGAGAGAGAGAGAGAGAGAGTTGGGCAATTGATTCCAGCTACAGAGATCGCACCCTAGCGAAAACCCAAACCCAATAAATCAAACCAAATTCTTTTTTTTTGTTCTTATTACCGATATCATTTGTTTAAAATCTTAATTAATAATTAGTTCTTAAAAAGAATAAAAATCCAAACATCGGTTGGTACCGATTTGAATCTAGTGATCGGGTCTAATTCACTGGAAATCCTTGGTGGGTTTTCGGTTTCGTGAAATGGGTTGGCTTTGTTTTTCTGTTTGGTATTGTAGAGAGAGAGTTATGGATTTGTGGGCTTAAATTACTTTTCGATTTTTTTTTAACATTTTGTAGTTGTTGTTTGATGATTTCTTTGGGGAGGAGAGATGCGAGAGAGGATTTAGGGTTAGGGTTTGGTAGTGAGAGAGAGATGGAAGATACTGAGCTTGAAGAAGGGGAAGCGTGCTCTTACCATAACATTAACACCAACAATGATGATGATTATGATGAGAGCATTGACCCTGATACTGCTCTCTCTTACATAGTAAGTTTTTTCTTTTCTTTCTTTCTTTGTAATATGTCTGTGAGAATAATTTAAGTTTGATTTTATTTTTGTGAAAGTCTGGTTTTGTTAGTGCTATATATCATCTGTTGAATTTATTTCTTGTTGTTGTTCTTTTGTGCTTTAGATCCAAATTATGATGTTTAAGTCTTAATTCTGGTTGTTTGCAATGATGAGCTTGGTAATTTTTATCTGATTAATATGTCCTTTCTGGTCCTTGAGAACATAATTGCTCAGGATTTTGATTGTGTTTAGGAAGGGAAGGGTAAATGAAATTAGTAGGTTTTCTTTCAGTGCTTGGGTTTTATTGGCTTTAGATGTTTAAACACGGTGTTTTGGTTTGGTTTGGTATACGAAGTGAATGTTTTGGCAGCTTCATTCTTGTGGAGACATGAAATATGTGCTGAGCTTGTTCAATTATTATAAAGATGTACTTGGTTATGATTCAGTGATGTGGGATTGCATGGACTATGCGAATACAAGCAAGTTCCAGAAAATGAACCTTTCGAAAACTGTAGCTTGTCATTTGAGCAGCATGTGACCGAATATCAAAATTTTGAATTCATGAATTTTAGGTTTTCGTATCTGGATTAGAATCAGGAGTCAACATTCTTAATTCACTTATAGTAGCTTCCTGACACTTAATTGCCTAGTTGAAATTTGTGGCGCCTAGGTATACAACATGAGATGTATAGAGTGTTTTTTATTCCAAAGGTTGCAGCTCTTTCAATTATTTGCTGTTCTGTCAGTTCATACCTGTGTATATTTGTACTCTCCTTCTTTCCTGATATGCAATTGCTTGCTTCTCTTTCTTTCCTTTTCAAGGATGAGAAACTACAAGATGTCTTGGGACACTTTCAAAAAGATTTTGAAGGTGGAGTTTCAGCTGAGAATTTGGGTAAGTCAATATACTGCAGAAGGTGGAGTTTTAGCAGCAAAAAACAACTGCGTTAAATTAGAGTTTGTATTATGATATTTATTGTTCTGGGATTTTCACATTTCTACAGGGGCCAAGTTTGGTGGTTATGGTTCATTTTTACCTACATATCAGCGGTCTCCTGTTTGGTCTCACCCAAGAACCTCACCAAAAATTCAACATTTCAATGCATCTAGATCTCCAAACCATTTGCAACTGGAGGTGGATATATATTTTCATTATTGAGCATATCACTAGTTAATAATTGATTTCAAGAAGGAACCTTTAGCTAAATCTTCGTTAACTTTGGAGTTACTATCTTGAACTTTTTATTATTTGTTCTTAAAATAGGGTGGCCGCCATAGCTCTGTATCTTCGTCAACTGCATCTCAATCAGTAAGAATCGAACCTTCCTCCACAGTATTGAAAACGTCATCCTCCTTGAACGAGTCTGTTAAACAAGAAGCAAATGTGCCATCCACTCAATTTGCTGAGGAAGTTGTTCCTAGAGATGAATCTGTAAACAGGAAATGTGCTAGTTTACCAGATCAGAAAATGCTGAAAGTTCGAATCAAAGTGGGTTCCGATAACTTGTCGACACAAAAAAATGCTGCCATCTACAGTGGTCTTGGGCTTGATGTCTCACCATCTTCCTCACTGGATGACAGCCCCTCTGAGAGCGATGAGATGTCTCATGAACCTCAAGATGCTCGTCTTGAATCTCCTGCTCATATTCTTCAGGTAAAATCATCTCCCTGAAAGTTTCGAACCTGTCACGCACAACTCCACTTTGTGTTGGAACTTGGCAATGATGAGAATGTGTTTGGTTTGATTTTGTGATTGAGCAGATAATGACATCGTTTCCTGTGCCCGGAGGTCTGCTGCTATCACCTCTTCCTGATGATTTAATCCACTTGAAAGAGAAGGAAAAATTACTTAAAGACAGTGAATGCTTGCCTGTTCCAAGGTTCGGACCAGAAAATTCTTGCATTGTAGTGAATGGGTCTAGCTCTGTGAAGGGTGATGGGACAATGTTTGGAGAGAAGAAGATAAAGTCAATAGCAGGAAATGAACCTTCAGCAGAATCCAAGAGCAATGTTAATAAGGATTCTGGGAATGGTGGTGTTATATCGAAGGAGACAGAACTTGACACTTTTGCTTGTGAGGAGCTTGTTTCGAACACCTTAAAGCTTCCACTTTTGTCAAATTCATATTCTGCTGTTGTTGGCACTTCAAAAGGAATGAGGAGGGCATCTAACGTGTCCAAGGGAGTGATGAGTGACAAAGTTTTTTCTGGTCTTACTAAAGAGGACTCACCGGTGCCAATATTGATCCAGGAGAATGGCTGGATCAATAATTCCAAATCCAAGTCCTTGGGAAAGGTTTGGGAAGATAAAAAAACTAGCACTCTTTGCAGTGAGTCAGTCTCCCCAAAGAAAGATGGTGATCGCAAAGAAGAAAAGCCTTATGAGTCAGTCAAAATTGACTCAAATGTTTCCAAGGGGAGAAAGGCTCCAAGTCAGGCTCCAACAGAACCTCCCAAACAGAATGCTGATGAGAAGGCTATGCCTTATGAACAGGAAGGTATGAAGTTACCTCATGTTAAGGAGTCCTGTTCTGAGGGAAAAAAGAAACTAAAGGGAAGTCAAAGTCATGGCAATGTAGTTGCTGAGGCACCAAAGGAGAGTCTGAGGGTTGGCTCGTCTTTGTCACTGAAAAATAAGAAGATCAGTTGTGCAGACAAACATACAACTAAAGGGGAGTCAGAGGATTTGAAATTAAAAAAGAATTCTGGAAAAGTTGGCGATAGATACAGAGAGTTTTTTGGGGACATAGAACTAGAACAAGAAGAAATCCAGACGAGTCCATTGGTGAAGAATTATGATGATAAGCTGGGGGACTTAGAAATGGTTGAAAAGAGCACACATGGAAGTAACAGCATGTTTAAGGAAAGATCAAGCAGTAAGAAAGTGGACAAGCTGTTAACATCTGAAGCATTTCCTAAAGCTGCATCAATTGGAGTTGTGCACAATGGAGACGGGCCCATACCTGATACTGCTCTTGGTGAAGATAATTGGGTCTGTTGTGACAAGTGTCAAAAATGGCGGCTTCTTCCACCTCGTACAAACCCTGATGACCTGCCTGAAAAGTGGCTGTGTAGCATGCTTGACTGGCTGTAAGTACCCTTTTACATTTTACACATTGCAGAGAAACAACCAATCCTATTGAGTAGTTAGAAATAAAATCTGTTGGTTTAATGCATCTTCCTCATCTTCTGATGTTTGATTTTTAAATCATAAATGCCTTAGGCCTGGTATGAACCGGTGTAGTTTTAGTGAGGATGAAACAACACTTGCAACTCGGTCTCTTAAACAAAACAATTCTGGTGGGAATATATCTGGAGTAACCATGGCTGATGTTTGGAATGCTGATCAGAGCCACCAAAATCTTGATTCACATGTTGGGCTTAGAAAAAAGCATGGTTTAAAGGAGTTACCAAATATAATGTATAAAGAAGGTGGACCTATTCGGTTGTCAAACCCTGCAAAGAAGAGCTTACAGGTATCGGCGACAAATGGAAGCTTAAATGATGTGAAACCATCTCCTTTGGTAACTGAACCCCTTTCCTTGAAACTGAGCAAGTCTAGCCATTTAGCTGTGGAGAAACTTGAACATAAGCCGAGAGAGAAGCATAGAGGACTGGACATTTGTTCTGACCGAGGTATGGGATTTAAAGTAGCTTTTTTGTGCCTTACAACTTCTGTTTCTTGAAGCATAAAACTTACCTCTTTGCTAACACACACTCAGGTGGTGGTTCTAAGCGATCAAAGGGGAAAGGCAAAAGAGATCTTGATCAAGATTCTTTTAAAGCTGCTAAGAAAATTAGAACTGAAGATTTGCCAGAAGATTGGACATCTGATCATGGCGGGGCAATTGAAAAGGTGGGTCCTACTTCAAGCAATGCTTTGATTACTACGTCATCAGCGAAGAATCTTCCCAAACACAACGATTGTGCTTTTAAGAACATAAAGCATGATCAAAAGGACTGGGCTCAACTTTCTTCTAGAAAAACAAAGGATGGTGTCTGCACTTCCTTGGATAATGGGTCTGTGGATGTGGTCCACTGTGATGACAAAGATACAAAAAAAAGGAGAGTGAAGGAAAGTTATGATGCCCAACTCTATCATGTTTCCCTTTCAAACACTGGGCATCATCTCCAGGATAGTAATATCTTGGCCAAGGAGGAGTTGAGTGGGAATGACTACAGGAAAGGTAAGAAGGCCAGAGTATCCAGGTCCGAAGGGAAGGAGGCCAGTGGAAGTAAAAGCAATGGTAGGACAGACAAAAAAGGTTGCCACAGAAAGAATCAGCAACAAGGACATGACCTAGGGAGCACCCTATCCCAGCAGAGCTTGGATGGTGTGGATTCTTTGAAGAGGGACTCAGGACTGTTACATCTGGCAGCTACTTCTAGCTCTTCCAAAGTTTCTAGCTCCCACAAAACCAAAGCCAATTTCCATGATGCAAAAGGTTCACCGGTAGAATCAGTTTCATCATCACCTATGAGAGTTTCAAAACCAGAAAAACTTGCATCAGCAAGAAAGAATGTCACCAAGCAAGATGATTCTGCTGATGCTGGTTTCTTTGCCCTAGGTGGCCCAAGAAGATTTTCTGACAGGGAAGATGATGGTGGGAGTGATCCATCCCTTGATGATAAAACACAAATAGAAAAACACCATCTTGTTGATGGGTCTCATCCAAGGAAGTCTGGAAATGGTTCCTCTTCGTGGTCCAAGGACAAGAATAGGAATTTTAATTCTGAGTTTGAAAATGAAGTTAAAGTTTCCAATTCCTTTAATGCACAAGCACCTGCCTGTGAAGTAAAACCAACAAATTGCAAAAACAAGGCTGAAGTGAAGCTTGAGATCAAATCTGAGGAAAATCAGAATAAACATGTTGATAAGGACTCTGCAGGACACTTGTTGAGTGATAATAGTAAAAGAGAGAATCAGTTAAATGTTGGAGGACCCAGTTGTGCGGATGTTAAAGTTGATGCTACCAGAAACCATGATACAGTCTCTACTGCAAAGCAGAGTGTGGAGGAGCCTTCTTCTGGAAGAGCTCAAAATGAGACACTTGCTGACTGCCCTTATCCAAATCATGGATCCCACGAAGGAAACAGGGCAAATATGTTGGCTGTAAATGCCCCTGCTGGAGATAATGAATTGAAAGGGTTGAAACAGAATCGAGAGGTTGATCATCCAAATGGGATGCATCACCATCACAGCAGTTCCAGAAATGCCTCATCAAATGGGCACAGGGTCAGGGATCATGATGCTCCAGGTGCAGTTAAAAGGGATTCCTTCAGTCAGGCTGCAAACAATGCTTTGAAAGAAGCTAAAAATCTGAAACACATGGCTGATCGTCTGAAGGTTTCTAATGTTTATCTTTTAAGAATTTGTTTTCTTTAATATGCAACTCTTTCCAATGTTGGTTACCTTCTGCAGAACTCTGGGTCCAATCTTGAGAGTACAAGGCTGTACTTTGAGGCAGCTCTGAAGTTTCTTCATGGAGCGTCTCTGTTGGAAACCTGTGGTGGTGAGAATGCCAAAAATGGAGAGCCAATGCAAGTTTACAGTAGCACTGCAAAACTGTGCGAGTAAGTCAGTGTGGAGCTTGATGAAGTGTCTTCTTTTGTCTCTTTTGGTGGATGCGATGGGGGGGTTTAAATGTTTTCAGAACCATGGAATGATGCCTTTTTTGTTTGGTAGTTTATCTTTTTAAACTTGCAACAAGGTGACTCTATTTGTTTAAATAGTTAGAACTGGCCAAATAGATGCTGGAAATGCTGGTACCATTTTTTTGTCTCTTGCTTGTTTTCACTATGTTGGGATTTGACATTCTAACTTTGATTCGACCACAAATGGCACATGGCTTAGGTTAACTTGGCCTCTTGGTTGATGTTTTTATTTCCTTTTTTAACTGCAGAACACTTTTGCCACGTAATAATTGAAACAACAATTGTTTGTATTTGTTGCATTAGTGTTTTTGTATTTGTTCCTTTTTGGGTAATGTGTGGAAATACTTTCATGACTAAACTACATGGCATTGGTGTCATGCTATGTGAACTAAGGCTCTTAGCTGTCCTTTCTTTTTTTGTACTGTGCTTTGACTTCTTCTCAAACTTGTTATCTAACTCAGGAGTTTTTTTTATTATTGAAAAAAATTGTTAGCATTTTCCATTGACGATTTCATTTCTAATGGAATGAATGAGTTATTGCAGCTACCTTACTGCCTTCCTTTGCTAAACCTCATGATATGTTAGGTTTTGCGCCCACGAATACGAGAAGTCCAAAGACATGGCTGCTGCTGCTCTGGCCTACAAATGCATGGAGGTTGCATACATGAGGGCGATTTATTCCTCGCATACTAGTGCAAATAGAGATCGGCACGAGTTGCAGATGGCTTTACAAATTATTCCTCCAGGTAATTTGAAACATGCAATGATCTCTACTTTAATCTCGTGATTGTAACACGACTATTAGTCACTGTTGTTTGGGTTTACAAAATTTACTATGTGACAAAACCACCCCTGGCACTTCACTGTTATGGAAATGCCAAACTTAGTCATAATTCATTTGTAAAGTTGCCATCATATGTAATAAAACACTGATTTGAATCAGACCTCTTGGACTTCGTACCTTCTTACACAAGACAGTTTATTGAGACACACAGATGTGATTTCAGTGTGACTTTTTTTGATGAATCAATATATTCAGCTCCCAGTTTCTGCATTTTGCGTAGGAATCATTTGATACTCAAGAAAGGTTGTCCAAATCTTATGTCTGCTCAATTTATGATTGTGTTGATATATGCTGTCATGTATTAGTATTGTATCCCAAGGTACTTGATTGAAATTTCTCTTATTTCTTTTGTCGTATAAACATTTTGTCACTCTTTAGGCTCTTAGCATTTTTCCAAATACTTAATGTGGCCATTCAATGGGTACTTGTGAATTGCTGTGATGCCATTCTTCTTTCATAATTTATAGGTGAATCACCGTCTTCCTCTGCCTCTGATATTGATAACCTGAACAACACAACAACACCAGACAAAGTTCCATTGACTAAAGGTATTGGCTCTCCTCAAGTGACTGGGAGTCACATTATTGCTGCTCGGAATCGTCCCAACTTTGTGCGGTTGCTCAGATTTGTAAGTATTTCAGATTTGTGTTAGAAAAAGCTTTTCTTGTCCTCTGATTATCTCATTGAGGGAGCTTTAAAACATAATTTTGAGCATTGGAATATAAAGATATTGGCCAAGGAATATATTTTGATTACAACATACAGAAAGTTTGATAGGAAACACCTATATTGATCGGTGCTTCCTTTCCGGTACAAGAGCATCACATTTATTCTTGTTATGCACCATAGGTCATGAAATTGCCACTTATCGGTGTCTGTTTGGGTCAATCAACCCATGAAACTTTGCTGTCATATATTACAGAAGCTGGTGCTCCATTATTTGGTTCAAAAGTTTACATCTGTATGAAATGGTCAGGACTATTAGCATCGTAAAATGTGATTTTTCAGGCACAGGATGTAAATTCTGCAATGGAAGCCTCTAGAAAATCACGACTTGCTTTTGCAGCAGCTAATGCCAGCTTTAGAGAAGCCCCGTGTGGAGAGGGCATTTCTTCCATTAAAACAGCTCTTGATTTTAACTTCCAAGATGTCGAGGGACTACTACGAATGGTGCGGCTTGCAATTGAAGCTATAAGCCGCTAAGAGCCGAGTTGTTAAATGAGATGATAACAACCTTCGAGGAAGTTTTGCTTGGTTGGTGTATTCTTGGGATTTGGCCTTTTAGGGAAGGAAAGAAAGCAACTTGATGTCTTTTTGAGGGATCAGTTGTCAGCAAGATGCCAGCTCAGTGCTCTCTGTACATGTGTATACTGCAGGATAATATTGAACTTTGAGTATGTCCTTTTGTAATCATACTTCAGCTTCTCTTTGATTCAGACAACGACCTCACTTGTTTAAGCCATTCAAGATTGGTGTTGAGGACAATTGATTCACAAGACTTCTGCAGAATTCGGAGACTGTAGAAATAAGGAAGTTTTGTGGTCCAAAATGATCGTGGTTCAAGAAATCATGGAATGAGAGTAGAGATCCCCAACTATAAAGTTGCATGGGATTTTAGAATTTTGAAATCAGAGGATCCCATCTTTATGGAGATTGTTTTTTATTTTTCCGGGATGGAGTTTTTGTTTTGCCGTTGTGTTGATTTGCTATTCACAACTCATCGAAAGATATTTTGAGGATTGGAAACTGTAATATATGTGCTGCTAACATCATGATTTGACTATCAGAAACCACAGTTTCTTTGGTACAAGCACTATGTAAAAATGATAGGGCATTCTCAGGTTGGCTATGCAATTCGTTTCCTTTTTTCATTTGACGAGTGATATTTTGTTTTCCTTTCTTCTGTATCATCAATTTTTATTCTATTTTTCCTATGGTTTTGCAGGTTACCTTCTTGAGCTTTTGTAGTTGCAGTTTGAAACTCCTTTTCCCTTTTGTTAATAGATAGACAGTAGGAAGAAGTTGGATAGTTCCATAGTGGAAAAAGTGACATTACTGTTGCATGAGGTGAGGTTATGCCCGAGAAGGTTTGTGGAGTGATGGTAGTTGTGAGCATTTAGTTGGATTGTTTATTGGTATACTGTGTGATCCCTGACTCCCTCCCTGCTCCTGCACTCCTTGGCAGTGGCTGTCATGTACATGTAAAATCAAGTTATCTTAAAGGGAATTTTTTGGTTGTTCCCAAGGGATTGTTTCATGCTAAACCATCAGGCAGCGAATGCAGACTGCAGGTAAAGCAATTCTCTCCAATTTCTAATTGATCATGACAGAAATTATAGAAGTTCAATATTTTTATCATGAAAATGCAACTCTTCCTTTATTGGTCCATTTTTTTGGCAGACGTAGTTGTTTGGAAATGAATCTATCTATTGTTGTAGTAATCCATCAATATCTTCTGACTGTGATTAGAGGTATAACCTAATCAGTTAAATCTCTCATAATTCACTCTATTTCACAGAGCTTGCAAACTGCACTAAGTCAACTTTCCTCTTGATTAGGCAAGCAGTTGTCGGAAACTACTTGCAGTTTGATTTTTCTGTGGCTTGTTTAGTGGCCTCTAAGCTGGAATTCTATTTTCAGGTTCAGTGATTGGCGGTAGTTGCAGTGGCAGTCTGGTTTTTGCACTATTCGTCTCAGTTTGTTCTGTTTATTTTATGCTCCCCCACCTTTGTTCCCTGCATCTCAATTGTTTTGTAACTCTGGAGCCATGTTCATAATCCGTTGTACATTAATGAATGATGAGATTCTGACCTCCATCTCCAATCCAATCCCAGCTGATCTGTGCTTACCCACTTCAACACATGTATCATAGCAAAAGATTTTGAATAAAGAGAGGGAAATTAAAAGAAGTTTTGAAAGGCTTGGGCATGGAATTTTGTTTGTTCACTCGTGGATTTGCTTAGATGCATGGAGGCCATGAACAGAGGGAGAATCTGATGTTTCGAGGTGAGTCACACTTGCAAAATTGATTTCTTTCTCGTTTTGTGCTTTTTTCTTTTTAAAAAAAAATGGAATCTTTTCCTGGTATAAGAAATATGTTCTCAAGCTGTTGTAGGGTGGATTGTAGAGGAACGATTGTTGAGTTTTTAATGGGCGTTGCTATAAGAAATCACTTGTTTACAAGCAGACATCACATAAAATCTTGGAAAATGTTCAAAGACTGGCTTGTAAATAAAAAGGGGGGAGCAGCAGGGAACGACTGGAATAGCATTTGAAATTCATCCAACTCCTCTGTCGTCAACACACAGTGTATCATGTCGATGCTGGAGATGTGTGTATCTTTAATACTGTTCAAAGAGGAGATTTAGTATAGGTTTAAATTCAAGTTATTTTTGAAGATATCTCTTATCATCGAATCACAATCATACTGGGAGAAGTGTCACCCATATGGCTTAGTAAATTTTGTAAAGCATCGGCATAAGGGCCAAGAAGTCAATTTATTTTTCTAATTGAAAAAATGGAAAATGGAAAACCTTGAATAAATAAAACACAACAAATTTTGGGGTTTCTACATATTGAAATAAACTATACCAATACCCTTTCAATGAACACCCATGATGCCCAAATTTTGGGGTTTTGACCTCTCTAAATCAGATATACCATTTTATTTTATTCTATTCATTTTTTTTTAATGCCATTAGAACGCCAAAATTATACGAGTCATGATGCAGTAGTCCATATTACCTAAGAAAAAAATGCGTGGGCTAAATACTTTGGAGCTGACATTGTTTATATTTTTACAAAACATTGTAGATATATTGTGTATTTTTTAATAATTTATTTTGTTGTACAAAGTTTTATTTTGAACTGTTTAATTTTAATTGAAAACCCATTGCTTTTGATTTTTTAGATAATGATGAAATTGAAAGGAGAGACTTAAATGAAAAAAGTGTTAAACACAAGTGGCGTGTAAGAAAAGTTTTTTTTTTTAAAAAATGCATTTAGGTTTTCAAACTTTAAAAATAATACAAATTATATAATTTAGGTTCCTTTAGATTTCTTAAAAATTAGTTTTGATATAAAAATTTATTTATAATATTTTTCAATCATTGGTTAAAAAAGGAGAAGAAGGGGTTACTAGATTCAACAAAGAGAGAAAAGGTCGTCATTCAAGTCATTTTTCAAAAATTAAAATGAATTTGTTTGGTATTCGTAGGTTCTGTAAAATGAGAGGGGCTTGATGGTGGTTATTTAAAACTTCAATATTACTTAAAAAAATAAATTTAAGTTGAGAAAGATAAATTTAACCTAGTTTGATTTTATATTTTTGATATTTTTTAGGTATTTTTAGTTGATTGACTGGTTTATGGGTGTTTAAAGGGTATTGATGAGATGTTTTTGAGTTGAAATGACTAAAAAATATGGTTTTTTAGACTAAAAAGGTATTGGCTCTATTTTTCAACCATCACTGGGTGGCCAGAATTTGGGTTCGCAAATGAAGTATTTTTTTTTTCAAGAAAAATAAAGGTCGGCAACAGGTCATCTACCCTTTTAAAATATCAAATAAATAAATAAACCAAGCATAGGTGCATGGGCATGAAGGCCCACCCATGCGCTTGGGCTTTTCCTTGCAATGGCTCAGACGTGCAGGGCCATAGGCCTGAGAGCCTGGTTTTTTTTTTGTCCTCTTTTGTATATTTATTTATTTAAGGTTAAATATAAATTTTTTTAAAAAATTATTGAATCTGATTGAATCCATGACTTGAAGTACAGATTTGACAAGTTAAGTTACATGCTATTTTTTTCTATCGCTTTTTTTAATTGATAACTTTTTTTAATGTCTTTTTTCTTAAATAATTTTTAAATTTATGTTTCAGTTAATATCCTCCTCTTTAATTTTTTTATTTAACCTTTTTTTATAGAGATTTTTTTTAATGGTGTTGTGTTTATTTAGTTTTTGAAAAGATTATTCTAATTCATTTATATTTTTTTTAATATTTTATATAGATTAACTTTATTTTTTAATGGTGTTGTGTTTATTTAGTTTTTGAAAACATTATTCAAATTCATCTATATTTTTTTAATCTTTTATATAGATTAACTTTATTTTTTAAAATAAAAAATATTTATTTCCAGATAATATTTCTAATATGTGCAGCCTTGCATAATATATTTTTTATTTTATTTTATTTAATCAATTTAATGTGTGTGTCTATTTATATTATCGTTTGATTGAATAAAAAATTAAATTTAATGAACAAATTTAGCAAGCACAATCAGGTAAATATCTTGTCTTACAAGATTAAATATCTTGATCTATACATGTCTCTTGATTTTTTTAATTTTATTTTTAGTTATCGTTAATGATTTTTTTTCTTATTTATTAACACACATAGTTCTCGATTTATTTAATTACATGTATGTATGAGCCTTTTGATTTATATAATTTTTTTATATATAAAAACATGTCGAAAAAATCAATAAATACAATTTCTTTTAGAAAAAATTATTTGACTTGCGGCGAAGCGGGAGTCAAATAGTTTGTATGTTCCCAGACCGAAAGGTTACAAGGAAATATAAAAAAGAAAAGCATATTGAAAAACTGTAAGCAGAGGACAACCAAAATTCTAGTAAGATCCCCAATCGAGGGTAGGTGTCATTTGGTTTTTAGATATTATATAATATACTAAAAGAGCTCGGTATTTCATTGTTTGTTTTTTTACTGTTTATCAAGACATAGAGTACTATGAATTAGAGCAGCGTAATGATGTTTTTATTCTTGCAAAAAAAAAAAAACTTGCTAGTCATATAATTGAGAGTGGGGTTGTTTTTTTTTTTTTTTATGGAATACATTTGACATTAAAAAAATAGTTAGCAGTAAAATGATTTGTTCGAGTTTTTTAGGGTTTACTTCTTGTGTTATGGTGTAGGAAACTAAATTCTTTTTGAACTTATTTATAAAGAAGAAGAAGAAGAAGAAGAAAAAAGAAACAAGCATTTTTAGTTAGGGCCCTGGTTGGTTTAAAAGATCTCACAAGAAACTGATTAGGTTTTCATAAATCTTTGAAGGCATATACTACTTTTCATACGTCCTTAAAATATAAATATTATACTGGCTACGTGCATCGTTGCTCAAGGATAATGATTTTGTTTAGTTATGTGAACATCCCATAATTTTTTTTATTATTTTTTTTTCCAAGTTGGAAGATGCTCCAATGTTGCTTTATTTGATAGGTAGCAGCCATCAACAAAATTTCCATAAAATCTTGGTTTCATTTGTTTTGGAAGAAAATATTATTAACACATTTATTTTGTTGTTAAACAATATAGATTTTTCTTTAGAGGAAGGAATTATTTTAATACGAAATTCAGAGCAAACTTGATATCAAATAATTTGTTTTTTGTTTGCAAATCTTACATTTCCTAGTAATTAGTATACTATAATTTCTATTTTTTCTTTTATCTTTTTTTATCTAATTTTTTCTGAATATTCTCCTTTTGTTTTATCTTATTAAGCTACTTGTTCTGTCTCCAATATAATTTTACAGTAAAAATAAAAGATATAAAACAAAATAAATGCAGATTATGTATCATTATTAGATAGAAAAATCATAGTTATTTTTATCGGATTGGATATAATCACAAACATTCGCACTAATATCTAATTTTGTCTTGTCTTTAAAAAAAATTGCTCTCTTATCAAATTTATAATTTTTAGCAAAAACAAAATTTTAGAAAGTGGTAAGTTATTAGATCATGATCTTAATATAAAAATAATAATAGTAGTAATAATAGATACCACTGATTTGATACCTTACGAGTATTTTTGAAGCTTATTCTTGTTTTTTGTTTTTGTTTTTGTTTTGTTTTTTTTTGTTGTTGTAAGAAATAGCATTTTAGAGTTGCTCCTTTGTTCAAAGATATAATTGGCATTGTCATTAAACCTATCCTCAATTCACACGACTTATCCTCCTCTCTCTCCTTGATTTCATACACGAGAAAAGGGGAGGCGAAAGTAACATTGAACGCAAAACCAAAAAACAAAGAGAATTAACCAGAAGAACAGAAACAAAAAACCAGAAAAAAAAAAGAGAGATGAAAGAGCAGAAGGAAGGGGAAGCCAAAAGCAGAGAGGGGAATCCTAGTTTTTCCCAGAATTCCAGCAACGAATACCAGCAAGATCTTTTTCTAAAACTCCAACAGAAGCGCCACCACCAGGTAAGTTGTTTTTATTTCCCCCTCGTGAACGATTCATGCACGCCCACAGATAAAGAATTGACCGGCTACTGGTTTGAGCTAGTAACCGGGCTGGGCCGGCTGGATCCAGCCCAACCTGTATGGCTGAGCTAGATTTAGCCCAAAAAAAGCAGGAACTGTTGAGGCCAGTCTGGGCCTAGGTCTCAAGCCCAGCCGTCTCAATTTGTTTTGGACTAAGGGTGTGTTTGACAAAACACACCCTTATGTATTCTCCTTTTATTTTATTTTTATTTGTTTTTATATTTGGCCAAATGAGCTTTTTTTAATATTAAAAAATTTCAGAAAATTTGGGGGTCTTCTTTGATTCATTTATGGGTTCCTCGCATTTTTTATTAACTTTGATGTATATTTGGTTCGTAGATTTTTATTGTGAAATGTGAATTTGATATGCAATACATATCTGTCTTTTTTTAAGAAAAAAATAGTTTTTTTTCAATCCAAATTTAATTTATTTATTTACTGGTGTTTGAGTCAAGAATACCATACTTTTTGGGTTACGTAACATTTATCAACGTTAAAGTTGAAAATATTTGTAGTTGAATATTTATTAACGCCAGAGTTAGGAATATCATAGGCAGACCATGGAAAGCATGACATCTTGAATTCCAAGACCATTGGGTGGCAAATAATCGTCACATAGGATACAAGAGTCTGAGTTGTTACAGTTGACATAGGGGAACTGATTTGAATTGAGGGCTGAAAGGCTTATCAAAAGCTCAAACTTAGATAAGACTAGACAAAGATCCCCTCGTTGGCATGATGATGACAACATGTTTCTAAAATTCATGAATAAATGACTGTTGTCACCCCGTGAAGGGCGAGTCCACATTGAACATGCATTTTTCTTGTTGACAACATTAACACTTTTGCATAATTTTCATTTAGCAGGTTGAAATATAGGTTCCTCATTAAAACGCCCCTATAACACTCGATTGCGAAAAAGATAAATGAAAAATGAAGAAAGAGCTTAGTTAGAAGCCCAACACCGAAAAGATTTGTAAGGTCTTAGAGAAGAAGTAGCAGGGCTTACTAGTCTACTTGAACAGGCCTTGAGATCTAAATCCAGAGAAGCAACATTTAAAGCTCATCCTGAACCTATGCCCGTAACTCCCTTTAACCCAAAAAATCTGGAGGCAAATAAGGTGCCACTTGAATCACAACAGGCCATGTATTTTCAATTTGCTCAACTAGCATACCCTATAAGGACGCTATCTACCAATGACTTTACAATGAAGGCATCTTAAAAGGACAAGATGACAAAAGAAGATGGCCTGAAAAAATTGGTCGCCCTAGAGCAAAGGATGAGGGCATTTGAAGGAACTAGCCTATATGATCCCATAAAGGTTGTTGAGATGTGTTTGGTGCCTAACGTGGTCATTCCAAAAAAAATTTAGAGTGCCTAAATTCAACAAATATACAGGGCTTTAATGCCATGTAACTCATCTCAAAGCATACTGCAACAAAATGGTTGAGGTGATTTATGATGAGAAACTGTTGATTCACTTCTTTTAAGACAACTTGAGTGACACTGCCCTCACTTGGTATATGTGGTTGGACACTTCCAAGGTAAAAAAAAAAATAGGACTTAGTTGATGCCTTCATTAGACAATATAAGCTCAATATGGATATGGGTCCTGATAGGTCAAGCTTGCAAGCCATAGAAAAGGACAACAAGGAGTCCATAAGGGAATACACCCAAAAGTGGCATAAGATAGCTGCACATGTTAATCCTCATTTGTTGGAAAAGGACATGATCAATTTATTTTCCAACACTTTCAAGGCCCTGTACTTTGACTACCTGGTTGGAAGCTCTGCGCAATATTTTCTGGCCTAGTTACTATAGCTGAGAGGATTTAACAAGTCATCCGATTAGGAAAGATTATTGACTCAACTGAGGAGAAAAGTTTCACTAGAAGAAAAAAAAAAAAGAAACTTAGGTTCACAATATCAAAGGTGGTTACAAAGGCAAGAGAAAGAACTATCAAAACAAAGACACCTGACACGACCAAAAGATTGATGTCTTCTCCCAAGTGCAGGAGTGTCGAAGTAATAAATAACCCGGCAAGACCGGGGTCGAACCACAGGGAGGTTAATTGTATAAATTATAGATAACAATAATACAACAACAACAATAACAACAATAATAGTAATAATAATAATAATAATAAAGAAGAAGTTGATGAGGACTTTGAGATGGAAGATTAACGTAAGGATTAAACAATGATAACAACAAATGTCAAGGTTAGAGGATCCACTAATGGTATTTCAAACAAGTATAGTATAAACTCTTTTTATTCAATTGGAAACCACACATAAAGGAGGTTCCAATCAGATTATAAATTGTTAACATTATTACATTAGTTATCTTATTCGAATAATGCTAATACTTGTAAATGTTGTCAGGACATTCATGATTATAACTTATGTTAACAACAAATCAAGTTCCTTTCATAGCTCAGGTGTCGGTTATACCATACAGTATGGGCTATGAAAGTGCCAAGTATTTGTTGTACCAAGTGTTATACAACATAAATCTAGATTAACCATTTAACAAACAAAGTATTAAAAGTGAACAAGATAACAAATATAGACCATGTTAGTATCCAACATTAAGGTCCATGTTAAGTTTATATTATACTTATTCTTACACCATTAGTGTACCCTTTTCACCTTGACATAATTAACTTAGCTAAACATAATGAAAGAAAGAAACATAAATAAACAAGGAAAGGAAATGAAAAGCATAAGCAAGAAATTAATATAAGCAAAACTTAAGCATTACAAAATATAAAGAGAGAACAAGAGCATGATCTTGATCTGAAAACCAAGATGCCTAAATACATGGCAAATGCCTCCTTTTATAGGCCAAAATTCGGAACTATTGATTTGTTGACTAATTGATGAGTGGGTGGCCACATCTTGACTTGGTGACAATTCTTATCTTCTTGTCTGCCAAAAACGTCATTGATGACGTCATAATCTGAACAAACTTCAATCATGAAAGTTCTAGAGAATTGTCTCATCTTTCCAGGGTAAAAATTTGAGATCATTTGGACATCTAGAACTCGAGATATGGGCTGAACACTAAACAGTGTCTGTGCTGCAGGACAGATTCGGACTTCTTTGTTGTTGCTGCAATTTGGACTTGAAAACGGCCTTTTTAAATCTTGGGCTCCACATGAAAGTTGTAGGCCTATGTCTTATCTTTCCATCCATATAAAATGGACCTAAATCCAAGATCTACAACTCCAGATATGACCCGATTACCGAACAGTGTTCAAGTTTGGACTGCACCAATCATCTCTTTTCTAAATTTGCCCATCTCTTTGTCCTTTCAATTTCAGTACTTCAACTCATCAATCAATTCTTTCATTTATGTGATAGGCCTGCATTTAAGATGAACATTTACCATAAATTAAAGGTATCTTATATTATTAGATATGTTATTATAAAACATGCTTTAGTTAAGGAGTTATTGATACTTCAAGTGCAAAATGATGATATAAAACCTTGATAAAAATGCACTTTTGAGTACTAATCAACACCTAGAGATCAATCATCCTGAAGATGAAGCTATAATGTCACTAGACCAAGATTGGTCTACGTATGACCTCAATCGACTATTGGAAAGAAGCCCCTGTAGAGGAGTTCGTAGGAGAGGAACGATTGGAAGATTCCAGAAATTCCAATTAATGATTGCTACGTGTTTAGCCATTTTATATATTACCTTACTAGTAATCATAGCTCAAGATGTTAGCATAAAGTCTTTATTGTTGAGCCTCTTTTCTAAAATTCAATGAAATAATGAGTTTGTCTTTCAATTGTGTCTCTTCCTTTGATTTACTACCAAACATCCTGAAAGGGGTTCCCTATAAAAACTCATAAATACATCTTTGTAGTCTTGCATGATCTCATAGACTCAATTAATTGTTTTTACCAAAATCTTTTCCGCTAGTGGAATTTTGAAAAATTGAACTTTCTTTTTTATTTCAAAAATGATTTGGTATTTATTTAAAACAATGTTTTGACATTCTACATGTAAAATGATAAATGAATCAAGCAACTCCTTCATTAAGGTGACTAAATTATAAACCAAAGTATATGAATAAAAAAATGAACAGTCATCCTCACGCCATTACTCTTAAGCTCGGTGTCTTAAATGTATGCATAATGGTATGTAGTGGATTTGTTGTTCATAGACTCATGAAATGCATCTCTTTGCAAAGTCCAAATCATCACACTAGATGAGATCAAAGTTTATTGATCTTAATTGCTTGCGTTTGAAATGAAAAAAATGCAATCTTTGTTATCCCTTTCACATTTTAAAATGAATATGTCCCCTGTGATCCTTTTTGAGCCTGAATAAATTTTCTTTCATGAAAAATCTTAACTAGGATCACACCCCATACTGGAGGCAGGTGAAAATTTCAATGATAAAAAAATAATGAGAAAGTCGTGAGAAAGCCAAAAAGGCGAAAGAGCCCAAGAAACTCAAACACTAAGGGGCATGCCCAAATCACAAGAAAAGGTGATAGCAAAAAAAAAAAGTGAGTATACCCTGGCCAAAACAAGGAAAAAGGACAAATCAAAGAAGAGCGGCAAAAAAAAAAATGAAAGACACAAAGAGTCGAACTGCTGATAGTGATCCTCAGTCTTTGAAACCTTGAAACACTTTTTAAGCCTTATGAATCCTTTCTTCATAGCCACAAACCACAACCTACATTATGTGCCTATAGAAGTCATTTATAATCAAGCAAGCAACATGGAACAATAAACGGTGCTCTAAAAATGCATAAGGTATTTTTTTCATAAGTGTTATGACATCGAGAACAAGTTGCTCATTATTATTCATTTTGATAAAATGACTGTTCAAAAAAGATAATTTTTTCTCAAAAAAACCTCAAGTTTTTTCTCGAGCCCTTCGCTTTAAAACCCACAAAAGCTGAAGGTCACCTTATGATGTACCTTTACCAAAAAATATTGCCAACACAAGAACAAATCATCTTTTTTCCCAAAAAATAAAAATAAATAACCAAGGAGTTGCAATATTTCAAAAGCAAATTGTTTTAAACTCACATCGAAACAATTTCTATTTTCAAAACGCAAGATCAAGATTTCAAGATTCATTCTAGATAAATATTTCATCACTGAAACCATCAAAGGAGATAATGGTTACTCGAAACCATTATTTGTCTGAGTCACTAACAAAACACATTTATGGGCAATGACCAGTATAAGGGGGCAATATTGTGTTTAGAAGGAGAATTGATCCCTTCAAGATAACCGAAAAAGGGGAACATTTTATACAACGAGACATGAGGGCATTTTTTACAAAAAAAGAGTTTTAATCATTTTAACAAGTGACACCGAATGTTTTTAGCAGTGAGACAAGAAAGTAATGAAGGATCTTCTTAAATTGATCAACGAGACAGAGAATTTTCAGCAAGTAAATGGGTCATGATGGGCATCATAAAGGCCGAGCTGGGTAAAATTGCAAACATTATAAAAAAGACTTACATGAGCCAACTCGAGTAGGCTAAAAGCCAAATGACCAAGAGGGCTCAAATCAGAAATAACAAGACCTCACCAATCAAGCAACGAAGAAGATTGAGAAGAAATGAGGTCCTATATTTCAAATTAGATAAAGGTGCATGCATATTATCTAACTCTAAAACATTAAATAATATGTTTTGCAAATTTCACAATGAGAACCTTCGAGTTTTTCACCAGGGCAGGCCACCCATGAGAATTAGGCCACTTGAAAAATCTTTGTATTTTCAATTGAGAAAGTCACTGATTACAATGAGACACTTCGAGTTTTTCACCTAGGCAAGTCGCCCATGAGAATTAGATCACCTGCAAAATCTTTATATTTTTCAATTGGAAAAGTCACTCATTACAATGAGACCCTTCAAGTTTTTTTACCTGGGCAGGTCGTCTATGAAAATTAGGCCACTCAAAAAATATTTATATTTTTCAATTCGGAAAGTCACCCATCACAATGAGGACCTTTGAGTTTTTCACCTAGGCAGGGCGCCCATAAGAATTAGACCACCCAAAAAATCTTCGTGTTTCTCAATTGAAAAAGTCACCCATCACAATGAGAACCTTTGAGTTTTTCACCTGGGCAGGCCACCCATGAGAATTAGATCACTCAAAAAATCTTCGTGTTTTTCAATTGGAAAAATCACCCGTCACAATGAAAACCTTTGAGTTTTTTACCTGGGCATGTTACCCATGATAATTAGACCAATTTGAAAAAAATATCTTTATATCTTTCATCAATGGGTAGGGTCACCCATTACAATGAGACCAATGTTGGAAAAAAAAACCTTCGAGTTTTTCACCTAGGCAGGTCGCCCATGAAAATTAGACCAACCTAAAAAAATATCTTTATATCTTTCATCAATGGGTAAGTCACCCATTATAATGAGACCAATATTGAAAAAATAATAATAAAAAAAATCTTTTAGTTTTTCACCAATGGGCAGGTTGCCTAGAACAATTAGACCACTTCCAAAAAATCTTCGCATTTTCCACTAACGAGCAAGTCTTCTGGAACAATCAGATAACTTTTAAAAAATCTTTCTATTTTTCACCAATAGGTAGGTCACCTGGAACAATTAGACAAATTTTAAAAAATCTTCGTATTTTTCACCAACGAGCAGATCACCTGAAATAATTAGACCACTTTCAAAAAATCTTTGTATTTTTCACACCAAACGTGCATACTACCTGGAACAATTAGAACACTTTCGAAAAAATTTTGTATTTTTCACCAAGAGGCAGGTCGCCTAGAATAATTTGTCCACTCTTGAAAAATCTTCATATTTTTCACCAATGGGCAAGTCGCCTAAAACAATTTGTCCACTCTTGAAAAATCTTCATACTTTTCACAAACAGGGAGGTCGCTGGGAACATGTAGACCACTTTTAAAAAATCTTTGTGTTTTTCACCAACGGGCAGTTGCCTGAAACAATTTGATCATTTCTAAAAAAAATTGCATTTTTCATTGACAAGGTGGGTCTCTTTTCAAATGACTAACTTATCGATTTCAATATCTCTCAATGAAAGTCATCTATGAATTTAGTATTTTTAAAGTTTTCAAGATTTTTGAAATAAGTAAAAAAAAATTTCATGTCTACTTTTTTTTTATAAATTTACTAAGCAAAGCCAAAAGAAAACGAAATTTTCCAATGTCTTTACATCGTAAATATTATAAAGCGGGGGCAACTATCATAACCCAATTTTTAATTCTTTTTATTTAACTACTATTATTATTAAAAAAGTAATAAAATAAAATAATAATATAAATAAAAAAACAAAATGATGAAACGAATGAAGAATAAATTGAATTTTGAGTCAAGACAACACAAATTGGAAGTTTGAGGGCAAATAAGAATGAAATTATGAATTTGGGAGTCAATTTGATCAAAATTGGATGAATTGATGAGTTTGGGGACTTAATTAAACTTGGAATTGGTTTAATTAATGAAATCAAGGGCTTAACTGAAGAAATACCAATGTTTGGGGCTAATTTGGGTCAAAATTGCAAGAAATTAAAGTCCAAGGATCGAAGTGAATAGGCGGTGATACTATAAGGAGGTTAATTGATTTTTTCTAGGGGTAATTGTAAAAGAAATAAAAGTTGAAGAGTTAATTGAGGACTGGATTGATTAAATTGGAAACCAAGGACTGTTGTGTAGATGACGCTGAAATTCAGGAGTCCAATTGCAATTGATCAAGGGGCGAAAAAAAAGAGAAAATTTCCATTCATAAGGGCTTGATTGCTAAATGTCAAAACTTCAGGGGGCGAAATGAATATGCCCTTTTTCAGCTAAAGAAACAACGTCGTTCCAGGGAGGACTGTTCATCCTCTTTCTCCCTACAACAGAAGACGTACCTGTAAAAAAGGGAAAAGAAGAACGAAAGGATGGTGTCCTCATCCTACCCAGCACCACAGTCAAAGTTATCTCATTTTCCAGTCTTTTTTCGCCTCATAAGACGCCATTAGAAACTTAAAGGAAGTCATCACCAAGAGTCTTGCAATGGTAGGATTGTTGGTGTCCAAGTCCCGGCAAAAGACTAACACCCCAACAAGACATATCCTCCTCCCAGGAAGGAAGAGACGTATTGAAGAACCACCTCTTGTTTGGCCCTATAAAAGGCCAGCGAAGGGCCACGAGGAAAGGGAAGGTGAAAGTAACAGGGAACACAAAACAAAAAACAAAGAGAATTAACCAAAAGGACATAAACAAAAAACTAGAAAAAAGACCAAAGAGCATAAGGGAGGGGAAGCGAAAAACAGATAGGCGAATCCCAGTTTTTCCCAGAAATCTAGCAACGAATACTGGCAAGATCTTCTTCCAAAACTCTAGCAGAAGCGCCAGCACCAGGGAAGTCGTTTTCATTTTCCCCCTACATTTTAATTACATAGTTACTAAAGCAAGCGTGTGTGAACGATTCACGCACGCCTGGAGATAAAGAATTGATCGGTTACTGGTTTGAGCCTATAATCGGGTTGGGCCTCAAGCTCAGTCAGCTCAATTTGTTTTGGGCTAAGGGTGTGTTTGGCAAAACACACCTTTATGCCTTCCTCTTTTATTTCACTCTCTTTTGTTTTGATATCTAGCTATATGAGCTCCTTTTGGATATCAGAAAATTCCAGAAAAATCTAGGGTTTATATTTATTTATTTATGGGTCCTTTTCATTTTTTTATTGACTTTTTTGTATATTTAATTCGTAGATTTTTACTATGAAATGCGAATCTGATATACAATACATGTCTGTCTTTTTTTTTTTAAGAAAAAAATAGTTTTTTTTAACCCAAATTTTACTGATTTATTCATTGGTGTCAAAGTCAGGAATATCATACTTTTTGGGTTACGTAATATTTATCAACTCCAGAGTTGAAAATATTTGTAGTCGAATATTCATTGACGCTAGAGTCAGGAATATCATAGGCTGACCATGAAAAGTGTTGTAACCCATTTTTGGGTCCCCACAAAATATATATAAAATATATAGCCAAAGGCGGTTAGAAAAATAACAAGAGGCAGAAGCGCTCAGAAAATGGTTGGAAAATTTGTCAATGAGGTTAAAAATACAAAGATTGGATTTTTGACAGTATATTCTTGAAGGAGGAGAGCCCTGTTGAGAAGGAAAATTTGAAATTTGAGGAGAAAAGCCCAAAATTGGATGTTTATGGACTCAATTGGATTTTATTGAAGGTTTATTTGAATTTGTAGAGGTTTTGATTGCAAGGAAAATTGAGTTTTAAGTCAATTTAGGCTTTAATTGGAAGAAATTAAAGTTCTGGGGCCAAATTATAATTTTTAGAAATTTATTAGGTCAAATCAGGGGCTTAATTGCATAAATATTGAAGTTTAAGGGCCAATTGGGGACTTAATTGAGAAAATCCGAAACCAGAGACCAAATTGGAAGAGGCGCGTAAATGGAGGGGCTGCAATTATTCGGTTCAGGGGCCTAATTGAAGAAATTGAAAGTTTAATGGTCAATTAGGGATGAAATTGCATAAATCCGAGACCAAGGACCATATTGCAAAAGGCGCGTAACTCTGGGGCCGAAGATGAAGTTATGCCGGGACTAAATTGCATCAAATCAGAAGTTTTAGGGTCAATTAGGGAATAATATTGAACGAAATTGAAAGTCGGAGGACTAAATTGAAAATTGGCAAAGAAATCCCTATTTTTATCAAAACGGCACCGTTTTGCATGTTTTTTTTTTTTTTAAAAAAAAAAGAAGAAGAAGGGGCAGGAACCAGGCGACGCGTCGCCCGGCACTGTTCATTTTCTTCCCCACCGAGCTGCCCGAGTGGCCGACTTCCAGACGTGTTTTCTGCCTCGTTTGGCCCCCAAATCCGACAAAGCGTGCACCAACATGTCCACCTGGAACCCATTTATCCTGGGGAGTGGTTCGGTCGGGTCAAAAAGGTTTGGAACGGCTCCGTTTTTTGGCCCAAATCGTGCACCTCGGGCAGTCTGCAAATTTGGCAGTTCGAGGTGCACACTTTGAACCAACGGTTTGAATCACTCAAGTCGAATCAAGGGCTGTGATGTTTTTTTGATTGAAGACAAGATTACCCTCTTTCCGGCCCTATAAATAGGATCAATTTTCATGCTCAAGGGGTTAGGAAAAGGGGAGCTCAAAATTGGCACAAAATAAGCTTTTCCTGCCCCTTTTTTCCCTGCAACCAGCCCTCATTTCCAGCTTCTTTTCCCAAACCAGAGCAGCCTCCTCTGCATTCCCCCATCTCCCTTTCACTCGCCCCTCTTTTTGTCAGAACAGGATCCCCTCACTCTCTCATTTTCCATCGCCAGGTCTCTCTTCCATTCGGCCCCAGCAGCGGCTGAACAGCAGCAGTGACGTCCCTCTCCATCCCAGCTGTTCCCTTCCATCGGCCTCCCTCCTCGGCCAAATCACAGCAGCCCCATTTCTCTTCCAGCCGCCAGCCACACCTGGAGAACCCCATAACAGCAGCCGAGTTCCTCCACCACAGAGCCGTCCCCATCATCTCCTCAGCAGCGACAGCCTCCACAAGAGCAAGCCTCCGCCTTCCAGCTTCTTCACCGGCCAACAGCAGTCCTCCTTCCTCCAGCGACGCCTAGCAGCAACCGGAGTAGTAGCTCCTTCCTCAGTCACACCAACAGCTCCAGCCGAGAGCTTTCCTTCTCCTCTGCAGGAATCTGCTCCTTCTTCTTCCAGCCAGGACCAGTGCACGCCAGTGCAGCCACCAGCCTCCACCGCAGCACCGCCGACATACCAGCAACACACCGCCTCTTCCGCGCCAAGTAAACTTTCCTTCCCCCCTCATTTTATTTCCGCCACTTGCGTTTCCTTCTGCATGCAGAACATTCGGTCTGCATGCAGGAGGATGGGGGGAAAATAATTCCCCCCGTTGGTTTCTTGTGCTGGGCCAGACTCGTTCTGGCCCAGTTAGTTTTGTTGCTGGGCCAGGCTGATCCTGGCCCAGCTCTGCCTTCCGGGTCGGGTCTGGCCCAGAAGAGAAATATCAGATTTTTGTTGGGTCAGGATCGGCCCAACACATTTTGGGGCTGAGTCCGGCCCAGTCCGTTGGGCCGGCCCAGCCCAGCCCAATTATATATTATATGTTATGTATATTATATTGTGTTTTTGTATTATTTATATCTAGATATATATATAGAAAAATTAATTAATTTCTTCGAAAATTATTTCAAAAAATATGTGATTTTGTTGTAATTTTATTACTGTATTTTGATCAATATCGGTTTGTATTTTTATACAGTAAAGATACAAATCCGGTATTAAAATACCCGGTTTTCGTAAAAAAAAAATGTTTTGTTTTCATGCATACGGCCTAGTCTCTCCAATATATATATATATATATAAATATTATAACATCATATTTTCACACGACAAAGGAAATTTCAAAACAATATATGTATTAGCATGCATTTTGGCTTTAATAACCAGTTTATTCAAGCCATGAGAACTAGGTCAATATTTCAAAAATTCTAAAAAAATCTTTTTGTCTTCTTTTAGTATTTGGGATTACGAATTTATACGTAAAACGTATTCCTGATATTTAAAAATATGGTTTTTTTTGCATAGACATTAGAACGGTTAGGTTTTACCCGATAAGATAAGGACCTCCTTATTGAGGAGGACTTTTCTTGAACCATAGACGGACCAACAACTAGAAAACACAACGAGACCTTGAATTTTATCAGACAAATAAACAATGCAGCTTACCTTAGGTAGGGCGTATTTGGGGTGCTAATACCTTCCCTTTACGCAACCAGTCCCCGTACCCAATCTCTGAGACCAGTTAGGGTTCCTAGTGACCAAAATACTAGGTGGCGACTCCCATTCCATTTTCTACCAACCAAAGACAATATTTTCTTGTCTCCCCACATTTGCCAGATAGATACCATACACACTTCCTAGATTTAAAAAGTGGAAAACTCGCCGCGACGCCGCGCACCCGCGTCAGAATGGCGACTCCGCTGGGGACCTTGTTGACTAAGCTTTGTTTTTGTCTGATTTGTTTTTTGTTTTTGTGTGTTTTTAATATACCTTTTTTTTTGTTATCTGCTTATATGCTTTAAATATTTTTACACATATTGTTCATGCATTTGTATAGAACTGTCTCATGCTTCTTATAGAACTGTCACATGCATCACATACTTTGATTTTGAGAAGCACACACAAGCTTAAGTTAGGTAGGGGATTAGCGATTTGCCCTATGACTATTGGTCAGGGTTCAGATGCGTGAAACACCCGACTCATATCTGAGTGTCTGCTTGGTAATGGTGGGTATACGTACTTTAACCGTTCCTTGCAACGCCCTCATACTGTCTTTACGAAGAACGTCACTGGGCAGATATGAGACCCTTTCAAAGACCAGATAGAAAACCTACCCGTTTCTCACCTAATAAATAGAACTTGTCCTTAGGATATCTATCTTACTTTCTTTTGCATCAAGATTAATAATGTTAAATTCATCAAACCAGGTCTTTTTTTGAGCTGAAGTCATGACTAAATGCATCGTATTTTCATCACGCATTTGTTTATAATTTATCATATGCACCAGATCGTGAAACATAGGTCCCACATCCAAAGTCCACACACCCGGTTTAGAACAAGGATGGAGAACGAAGAAAGAGCCCACTTAGAATCACATTATCAAACCGAGTTAGAATCCATAAAAAATGAAGTTGCTCGGCTGACCGACCTACTCGAGCAACTTCTGAGAGCTAAGAATGGGGAGGGAACATCAGCACAACAGCCTGAAGGAGCGCCATCAGCTCACATCCCTCAAGCATCTCAAAACCAGGGGGCAAACTCGGCCAATGAACAACATTTTGTGCCTATCACCCCTATCCAGCCAACTCACGCTCCAATCACTGTAGACTTAACAACGGAGGGAGTCCCGGATAATAGGTCTCCTAGTGTGATGGACCAAGACAAGCTATTTACTCTGGAAGAAAGATTAAGGGCAGTTGAGGGTAATGATTGGTTTGACCCTATGCGAGCAGCCGAAGTACGTTTGGTACCAAACATTGTGGTGCCAAAAGATTTTCGAATACCAGAGTTCATTAAGTATACCGGTTTGGAATGCCCAAACACTCACCTTCGATCCTACTGCAACAAAATGGCGGAAGTAATCCGTGATGATAAATTGCTAATCTATTTCTTTCAAGATAGCCTAGCAGGATCCGCTTTAAGCTGGTACATGAGGTTAGACAGCATCAGGATCAAGAGCTAGAGAGACTTGGTGGAGGCTTTCCTCAAACAGTACTAGTTTAACATGGAAATCGCTCCTGATCGAACAAGTCTAATGGCAATGGAGAAAAGGAGCCAGGAGTCAGTAAGGGCTTATGCGCAAAGATGGAGGGATGAAGCAATGCATGTCCAACCCCCTTTGATAGAAACGGAGATGGTGAGCTTGTTTGCCAATACCTTCAAAGCACCTTATTATGAGCACCTAATGGGTAGCTCCTCTCAACACTTCTATGATGCGGTACGCATAGCGGAGAGGATAGAACAAGGGATTAAAGCTGGGCGAATAGCGATGCCAGTGGAAAAGAAGGGTTTTATTGGAAGAAAGAGAGAAGGTGATGTTAACAATCTGGAAGGTGGGTATAAGGGCAAGAGAGTAGATTTCCATAATCCTCAAGTACCTACCTCTCAATTCTCACGCATAAACTTTAACCAACATTTTTCCCCTAATCGAACAAATAACCAATCAAACTACCAAAATCACTACCAAAGACCCCATATAAGATACACTTCAGAACAACTGCCACCCTTACCCATGCCTTTGAAGGACATGTACGCCAAACTGTTGAGCATTGGACAAATAGCTCCTATCCCTACACTACCACTACAACCACCATTCCCAATTTGGTACAAGCCCGAGTTGGCTTGTGAGTACCATGGGGGTAATCCCGGGCATGGGATTGAAACCTGTTACGCCTTCAAGAAGAGGTTGTTGGAGCTTATTAAGATGGGATGAGTATCCTTTGAGGACAAGCCCAATGTTAATTCAAACCCATTGCCTAAGCATGCCCCAAATAGTAGTGGAATAGGCATGATCGAAGTGGGAAATCAATGCAAGGTGTTGAAGGTGTCCATGAAGGTGTCCATGAAGAGGTTGTACGACATGTTGGTACAATCAGGATTTCTAAAGATAAAGGTGGAGAGCCATTTGGAGGGATATGATTACTGTGAATACCATGGAAGAGATGGACATCATATTGAGGATTGTATCGAGTTTTGCGAAAAGATTGCAAAAATGCTAAAAATGGGGGAGTTGAGGATTGAACCCATGAAGAGCAGCGATGAGGTGAGTATGATGGAAGGTCAAGATGAAATGACAGGAGTATGCAGGATCCAGCAAACAGCTCATGGGCCCCCAAGGCTAATCTTGGTTAAACCGTCCTACACAAAAGGGAATCACAATGCCATGCCTTATAATTATGGTTATGCCTCTAACGTTCGAGCTCCTCTTCCTTTGTTCCAGCCTGAGATAAGTGGTTTGACCAGGAGTGGTCGTTGCTTTACGCCCGAGGAGTTGAGGAAGGCAAAGGGCAAAGAAGTGGTAGATCTGGATAAAGCACTAGAAGTTAATAAGCCAGTAACGGAAGAGGAGTCGAATGAATTCTTGAAGTTGATCAAGCATAGCGAATATTGCATAGTGGATCAACTAAAGAAGACTCCAGCTAGGATCTCCCTTATGTCCTTGATACTCAGCTCTGAGCCGCATCGAAACGCCTTGCAAAAGGTATTGAATGAGGCATATGTACCCTAAGACATTGAACATAAAACCATGGAGCATCTAGTGGGGAGGATCCATGCAACTAATTACCTGTACTTCACAGCTGATGAGCTCGATGCTGAAGGTACCGGACATAACAAGCCTTTATACATTACGGTTAGGTGCAAGGACTGCCTCATAGGAAAAGTACTCATTGATAATGGCTCGACCCTTAACGTGTTGCCAAAGCACATGCTGGAAGAAATGCCGATCGATGAATCCCATATTAAGCCAAGTACTATGATGGCCAGAGCGTATGATGGCTCGCCTAGGCCAATAATTGGGACTTTAGAAGTAGAGCTATACGTGGGACCACAAATGTTCCTAGTAACACTTCAGGTTATGGATATCCACCCTTCCTATAGTATGTTGTTAGTAAGACCTTGGATTCATACAGCGGGGGCAGTAGCTTCATCATTGCACCAATGCCTGAAGTATATCATGAATGGGATGTTGGTAACTGTCAAGGCCGAGGAGACAGTATCCATGATAAAGAATGTAGCTGTACCTTTTATCGAAGCGGATGATTGCAAGGGTAACAATATCCATGCCTTTGAGATTATGAACACCGACTGGGTGCCGGAGAACACAGTGCTAAGGAGGCCAAGGATCTCAGAAGCAGCAAGGATGGCAAGTCTATGCTTCTTGAACCGCGGGATCCCATTTCAGTATAACCTTATTATCGAGATACCAGAAGGGGTTAATCTGGCAAGGATGAAAAGTGTTGCTCAAAGATTTGGGTTAGGGTACCAACCTAACCAAGAGGATTATCGGTGGGCTGCTGGTCGGAGAAGGGCAAGAAGGATAGCTAGAATTAAAGGAAGAGAGCCTGATGAAGAAAAGCTAGAAATCCCTCCCCTTAGCATGTCATTCCCAAAAGCCACATACATAATGTCACATGATAAAGGAGCCGAAAGCCTTGGTCAAGAACTGTCAAACATGGGCATAAATACCTTGGGGGAAAACAAGGTAGAAGGAGATAACATGAAGACAGTAGCAAGAAAGGGAGATGAAGCACTCCTACAACTGACGGTCTACACCATAGAAGAAGTCTCCGCCAAGACCTTTGTGCGCAAGTTGGCTCAGGACGAGAAGTTTCAGAACTGGGTGACCCAAGAAGCTCCAGTGGTTTTCAAAATGTAAACCAACTTTAACATGCTTTTTTCATTGCTTATGTTTGCTTTTATTTCCTCTAGTTGACAATCAAGGCTCATGATATCATAATAAAATAGAAAGTAAAAACAAAAACTTATCTATTTTTCTAAAAAACCTCACGTATAAAAAAATCCACTAATTTTAGTTTTTTATATAATTATAATGTAATATAATATAGTTCTGACATGATCAAAGAGTTGATGTCTTATCCCAAGTGCAGGAGTGTCAAAGTAATAAATAACCCGGCAAGACCGGGGTCGAACCACAGGTAGGTGAACTATATAAATTATAAATAATAACAACAACAACAACAACAACAATGATGATGGTGATGAGTTAAAGAGGACTTTGAGATGTAAGATAAATGTGAAGATTAAACAATGATAAAACAAATGTCAAGGTTAGAGGATTCACTAATAGTATTAGAGATAAGTAAAGTATAAAATCTTTATAAATTATCAACATGATCATATTAATCATCTTATTTACGTAACACCATACTTATAAATTTTACCAGGTATTCATGATGATAACTTATGTTGACAACAAATCAAGTTCCTCTCATAACAACGATGTCAACCGAGGACTATGAAGGATCAAGTATTTGATGTACCAAGTGTTATACAATACAAATCTAGATTAACCATTTAACAAGCAAGGTATTAAGAGTTAATAAGATAAAAATGATAAGACATGTTAATAGCAAACTTTCTTGGATATAAACATTAAAGTCCATGTTGAGTTTATATTATACATATTCTAACACCATTAGTGAAACTTTTTTACCTTGACATAATTAACTTAGCTAGACATTATGAAGAAGAAAAACATAAATAAACAATATAAGAACATAAACATGATATAAGTTAACTAAGTGTAGTAAAGGAAATGAAAAGCATGAACAAGAGATTAATGAAAACAAAACTTAAACATTACAAAAATATAAAGAGAGAGAGCAAGAACATGATCTTGATCTGAAGAACCAAGATTCCTAAATAAATGGCAAATGCCTTCTTTTATAAGCTAAAATTCAGAACTATTATGTAACATCCCCCTACTTGGAGATAAAAAACAACACTCTTATGTCAACCGAAAACAGAGAAATATATATATATATATATATATATATATATATATATATTCATGGTTTTCATATTAAAATTTACCGAAATTTCGACGGAGTCCCCCTTATACCGGAAGGTCCCAAGTTATTGATATGTAGCCTGTTTACACTTCTAATAACTCGCATTTCATAACTTAATCCCGACCCAATCGTCTTGGGTTACAATTTCCACAATATTCTCACACCTATTACCCACGATATTCATGATATACATTATATAACAAAATATCATTATGGATGAAAATAAAAGTAAGTACTTAGACATGAAAGATGGTTACATGAACTACAGAGATTAAGTTCATTCAATCAAGTTTAAACATTAATTTACAAATTAAGTTATACAAACATTTTCAAGTTTACAAAATATAAGGGTATACCCCCTATAACCTAAATTACAAGAAGGGAAACATAAGCTAGGATCTACTCCTGTCGTACATGTGATGTTCCTGAAACAAAATGCATATTATTGAAAGGTGACTATCACATAAAAAAAATAACAACACAAAATCAAGCAATTTTAAAAGGGTAACATGCATTCATATTTTGTTCCATTCTCCTTTCTGGTTTTCATTAGAATCTCTTCCTTATTCAAACTATTAATAATCGTTCCCTCTTTCACTATTAACCTCCATTCCAGACTTTATAAGATCAAACATGATTATCTTTGTTTAACCCATTTCCGATACCCCTTTCACTGGTATCATCATCATCATCCCATAGGAGTCGATGCAGGGTGATCCCCTTACCCGGGATCCTAACATACACTGAATGTATGCTAGCCGAAAACATGGCGATCCCTTTACCCAAGATCCTAACATACACTAAATGTATGCTAGTCCAACCATGGCGAGCCCCTTACCTGGGATCCTAACATACACTAAATGTATGCTAGTTTACGCCTCAAATCACATTTCTCATATTTCATTTGTCAGTGATAATTTCATCACTTAGCAATTCACACAACAACCTTTCCCCTTGAGTACACATACATTTGGTAATTCACATTTCACATCAGTAATATATATTAAAACATGGAATTTACGTAGAAGGTAAAGGTGTGATTCACCTACCTGCAATAGAAGCTCTACTCGTGCTCCCCTGCTGCTGTTGTTGCACCACGCTTATGGTCCCTCCTGCAAAGCACAGGTTTATCTCATAAATTTTCCTCACTCAAGGATATGTTTTATAATAACCATATCAGCAACCAATAAGTCTTTCTTTCAGTCATTTCTTAGTACTTTATGTTTTTCTCATTTCACTCATTATTATTGTCGTTCTTTGTCTAATCCTAGTTATCATTCCTTTCTTTATATTTGGACTATCACTGTCCAACTGTTACTGTCTCGTTTTTGAACTGTTATTGTCTGACCTCTCCTCAGATTTTTAACTATATCTTGAGTTATAGAACTCCGATTCAAGCAAAATTTATATCATTGGAAAGATAAGACATGAGGTTACAAGTTCTATGATTTAAGAAGAACCCAGTTCTGCCTCTAAGATAGTCAAAATCGCTCATCAACAAACACTTGGATTGTTACTATCCAACTGTTACTGTCCATTTTTGAACTGTTACTATCTGACCTCTTCTCAGATTTTTAACTATACCTGGAGTTATATAACTCCGATTCAAGCAAAATTTATGTCGTTGGAAAGATAAGACATGAGGCTACAAGTTCTATAATTTGAGGAGAACCCAGTTCTGCCTCTAAGATAGTCAAAATCGCTCATCAACAAATATTTAGACTGTTACTGTCCAACTGTTACTATCCGTTTTTGAACTATTACTGTCTGACCTCTCCTCAGACTTTTAACTATATTTGGAGTTATAGAACTCTGATTCAAGCGAAATTTATATCGTTAGAAAGATAAAACATGAGGCTACAAGTTCTATGGTTTGAAGAGAACGCAGTTCTGCCTCTAAGATAGTCAAAATCGCTCATCAACAAACACTTGGACTGTTACTGTCCAACTGTTACTATCCGTTTTTGAACTGTTACTGTCTGACCTCTCCTCAAATTTTTAACTATACCTGGAGTTATAGAACTCTGATTCAAGCAAAACTTATGTCGTTGGAAAGATAAGACATGAAGCTACAAGTTCTATGATTTAAGAAGAACCCAGTTCTGCCTCTAAGATAGTCAAAATCGCTCATCAACAAACACTTGGATTGTTATTGTCCAACTGTTACTGTTCGTTTTTGAACTGTTACTGTCTGACCTCTCCTCATATTTTTAACTATATTTGGAGTTATAGATCTATTTTTGGTAAGAAGAGTAGTATTTATGCTCTATAATTATTCTTATTTGCATTTAGACCCCATTTTCTTTAAATGTATTTATTTTACCCCCACTTCTTTTTAGTTTAGTTTATTTTCTTTAATTAAATCCAGCCTTGATTATCTCGGGATTTACATTGTCCCCTCCTAATAACAAATTTCATCCTCAAAATTCAAGTTACCTACCTATGTCGGAGAATAAGTGCGGAAACTTCTCCTTCATCTCGGATTCTCTTTCCAATGTTTCTTCTTCTATTCGAGAGCTTCTCCATAATACTCTCACCAAGGGAACTCTTTTATTCCTCAACAACTTCTCATCTCGATCTAAGATCTTGACAGGCTTAGTTTTCATGGTTAAATCCCATTTAATCTTCAAAGGAACCTGTGGCAATATCCTCGAGGGGTCTATCTTAGCCTTTTGCAACAATGACACATGGAACACATTGTGACTTGCTAGCTGAAAATGCTCAAAATTGGGACACTACAAGTACTTATGAGGCACCAGGTAAAACTCAACCTCATACATCTAATGGAGGTATGTACAACCTTAGGGAAGATCATGACCTCCAAGCCAAATTTGCATCTTTAGCTAGAAAAGTCGAGGCACTTGAATTTAAAAAGAGTGGTCAATTAAAATCTGTTCAAGACATTGTGTGTCAAATCTGTGAAACGAATGTACATGCAACCAATGATTGTTCAACTTTGCCTTCTTTCAAGGAATGCCTCCATGAACAAGCCGTACTCACAAACATACAACCCTGGTTGGAGAAATCACCCAAATTTCAGTTGGAAGAGTGGTAAAAATAATGCACAAACTTCACAGCCACCGTTTCAAGCACACTATAATTTCCAAAATTCTCATGGATATGCACCTCCTTATGCTCCACCTCCTAGAAGAAATCTTGAGGAAACATTGCATGCATTCATTGAAAAGCAGGAGACAATCAACACTCAAAATGCTTAAACCATGGCAGATCTAAAAGATGCTCTTGTAAAATTCACATCTGCTCTCAGTTTTCAAGAAAAAGGTAAGTTTCCATCTCAACCACAACAAAATCCCAAGGGGGCAATACACTGCAAATGCAAGTAGTTTTGGAAGCCAACACATGGATCAAGTCAAATCAGTCATCACTCTTCGTAATGGTAAGGTTATTGAAAAACCCACTCTTGAATCTTGTGAGAAAGATGAGTTAATCTCCGAGGGTAAGGAAGGGGTTGAATTTGAACATTGCAAAGAAAAGACTGATTCCCCGCCAGCACTTCCATTTCCTCATGCCATGACCAAACAAAGAAAAGTCAATCACAACTCTGAAATCTTTGAAACTTTCAAACATGTAAGGATCAATATACCTTTATTAGATGCTATTAAACAGGTACCTTCTTATGCTAAATTTTTAAAAGATCTGTGCACTGTGAAGAGAAAACTGAATGTGAAAAAGAAAGCCTTTTTAGCCGAACAAGTAAGTGTCATTCTTCAGAACCATAATGCTTTGAAATATAAAGACCCTGGTTGTCCTACAATTTCTTGCTTTATTGGAGAACATAAAATTGAGAGAGCTTTACTTGATCTTGGAGCTAGTGTGAATTTACTTCCATATTCAGTCTTTTAGAGTCTCAATCTAGGTGAGTTAAAACCAACTTCTGTAACTCTTTTACTTGCTGATAGATCTGTAAAAGTGCCTAGAGGAATAGTTGAAGATGTGTTAGTACAAGTTGATAAATTCATTTATCATGTGGATTTTGTTGTCTTGGATACACAACCTGTTGAAGCATGTAATTCAATTCCTGTTATTTTAGGACGTCCGTTTCTTGCAACTTCTAATGCATTGATTAATTGTAGGAATGGACTGATGAAGTTATCATTTGAAAACATGACATTGGAGATAAATATTTTCAACATTTGCAAGCAACTTGGAGATAATAATAATTTATAGGAAGTGGACTTTATTGAAAAATTAGTTCATGATCAATTTGAAACTATTTCCAGTGAAATTGAGTTTAATGAATTTGAGAATTTGCAAATGGTATATTTTCAGGAAGAATCAAAGGCAAGTAATTGGAGACCACAAATTGAAGAATTGCCACCACGATCAATTGAGTCTATACCTTCAAGTGTTCAACCACCAAAACCTGATTTAAAGCCGTTACCATTCAATCTCAAATACTTATTTTTTGGAGAAAATGAAACTTTTTCGGTAATAATCTCTTCCAAACTTAATGCACATCAAGAAGGTAAGTTATTACAAACTCTGAAAATGCACAAAAATGCATTAGGATGGACCATAGCTGACATAAAAGGAATTAGTCCTTTGATTTGCACACACAGGATTTATTTGGAGGAAAATGCTAAACCCTTTAGAGAAATGCAACGAAGGCTTAATCCTAATATGAAAGAAGTAGTGAGGAATGAAGTCATTAAGCTTCTAGATAATAGAATCATTTATCCTATTTCTGACAGCAAATGGGTAAGTCCTACCCAAGTTGTATCCAAGAAGTCTGGAGTCACTGTGATAACAAATGAGAAAATTGAGTTAATTCCAACTAGGACTATTACTGGTTGGCGCATGTGCATCGACTATAGGAAACTTAATTCAATGACTAGAAAAGATAATTTTCATTTACCTTTCATGGATCAAATCCTAGAAAGAGTTGCAGGTCATGAATTTTATTGTTTCCTAGATGGTTATTCAGGTTACAACCAAATTGAAATTGCATTGGAAGATCAAGAGAAGACTACTTTCACATATCCATTTGAAACTTTTGCATATAGAAGGATGCCTTTTGGATTATGTAATGCACCAGCCACGTTTCAAAGATGCATGCTTAGCATATTCAGTGATATGGTTGAACGTTTTCTTGAAATTTTTATGGATGACTTTTCTGTTTTTGGTGATTCATTTGATGATTGTTTGACTAAATTAGAAAAAGGTTTTGAGCAGGTGTGAAGAGAAGAATCTTGTGCTGAATTGGAAAAAATGTCATTTTATGGTAACAAACGGCATTGTACTTGGTCACATTGTTTCATAGAAAGGAATTGAGGTTGTGATGCAACCATATTATTCGGTAGTTTCACCCACATTTAACTAGTGTTTTGCCTATGTTTTATATATAAAATGCCTTGATATTCTTTGTTTTATGTTTTGAAGGCACTTTTGGATGAAAGATGCAAAAATGAGTAAATTGGAGATAATTGGCAGATTTGACCTTCAGTCGATGTTTTGTGCAGAGCGTGAGCTCTAGAGGTTGAAATGAAGTGATTCCAGTGGCATTAAAAATCTAACATCCATACCTTTCTGGACATCTAAGGCAAGAAAATAAAATAAGGAAGAGCATGGAAATCGCAGCCTTCAAAGTCAAATCTCGCAATCTGCCAGTGTTGACCTTCAGCCATTCCAACTTGAATATCTGGAGCTATAGAAGTCCAATTGATGCAAACTCAATTGTTTTGGATTCATGACTCAAAGGTCTATAAACGCTCCAAATGTCAGCCAAAACCGATGTCCTATGAGGGAGATATGAGTTTTCAAAGATGACATCTGAATTCTGCCAGCAAACAGGTTTCGTGAAGAAACGAGTCCAAATTACGTTCCGAAGCATCTAAATCGATATCCAAGTTTTTATTTCAGCAATTTAGCTCCTCTAAGTCAAAGCTTAAAGATTTCATGCAAGGCTATTTCTCCTTTTCTAGGAAAATAGTTATTGAAGTACTTAAATGTAAACATTCTACTTAATGGATGACTATTTTGTAAAATAGAGACCTAAGGTTTCCTAGGATATAAAAAGAATGAGAGAAGAGAAGGGGGGCAGCCAGCCAAAAAGAGAAAAACGCCCCCTTCCTCTTAGAAACCCTAAATTATGCATTCTTCCTTCTTTTTGATTAGTTGTTCAACAAACATGCAAGACTAAACACTTTTTCTTGGTTGAAAGGACACGGAAACCTTCGGATTTCAAGAACTGTGAGATTTATTTTACCTTTTCTTTTCAGTTTATATGATGAATATGTTTGTTCTCCTATGCTTATTTTCCTATGATTGTTTATTTTAATTGCTAGAGCGGACTCTAAGTTATTATTGTACACAATCTATTGCTAAGTTTGATATCAAAACCGGAGTTGTGGTATATGAACTAGTGAAGCAATTGAGTTTAATAATTATGACGGATCTACGTTATTAATCTTAGGGAGAACATTCAATCAAATCAAACATAGACTGCGGACAGTTATGTTTTCTTGATTAGTCAACTTATCTAGTTCTTAAGGCTGCCATTGAATTAAATTACTAGTGCGGACACTGTGGTTGTTTGATGATTAGGGCTAGTTATACGGCGGATCCGTTAACTAACCAATGTTAAGAAGAGATAAATATTCAGAATATAAATTGATGTTTCATTTCTATGATCAGTTATGATTTCTGTAGGTGGATGTGTGCTTGTGACCAAGGTTTGTTCTCTTGATAATTTTATGATTTTATTAAATTTCGTTTGATGGTTTTCTGTTTTCTTTTGCTTTAGCCTAGATAACGTCCAAACCCCCCCCAAAGTGCATATCATCTAGCATAAAAATTTGACTTGAATCTTCCTCGTGGGATCGACCCCTTGCTTGCTCTATACTATCTTGTGTGTTGTGTTTGAAGCTAGGGTAATTAATTTATGCGACCGCGACATCGCAACAGGTTGACAAATCTAAAATCGAGTTAATTGCCAACTTGCCAACACCAAAATCTGTTAAAGATTTTAGATCATTCTTAGGACATGCTGGTTTTTATAGAAGGTTCATCAAAGATTTTAGTGTCATATCTAAGCCATTGTGTAACCTTCTAACAAAGGAGAATGTTTTTGAATGGACTGAACAATGTGAAGAAGCCTTTGTTAAACTTAAAAACTTGCTTACTTCTGCTCCTATCATTCAACCTCCTGATTGGTCATTACCTTTTGAAATAATGTGTGATGCTAGTGATTATGTTGTAGGTGTTGTCTTAGGACAAAGAAAAGATAAGAAACCCTATGTGATTTACTATGCAAGTAAAACTTTAAATAGTGCTCAAATGAATTACACTACCACTGAAAAAGAATTACTTGCAGTAGTATTTGCATGTGACAAGTTCAGATCTTATCTTGTTGGCTCACATGTTGTTGTTTTTAGTGATCATGCAGCTTTGAAATATCTTCTTTCAAAAAAGGATTCTAAGGCTAGATTAGTACGATGGATTTTGTTACTTCAAGAATTTGATATCACAATCAAAGACAAGAAAGGCACCGAAAATGTTGTCGCAGATCATTTGTCAAGATTCACAATAGATTCCACATCTGACATCACACAAATCAATGATTACTTTCCTGATGAATATTTACTTTCTGTTGCTATAATGCCTTGGTTTGCTAATATTGTTAATTTTCTTGTTTCAGGACATTTGCCAGCTCATTGGAGCATCCAAGACAAAAGAAAGTTCTTGAACGAAGTGAAGAACTTTTATTGGGATGACCCTTATTTATTCAAATATTGTCCTGATCAAATATTTCGAAGATGCATTCCTGACAATGAGGTAAGTAGTGTCATTAAATTTTGTCATTCTGAGGCATGTGAGGGTCATTTCTCATTAAGAAAGACAACTGCAAAAATCTTATAAAGTGGATTTTAGTGGCCCACTATGTTCAAAGACACGCATGCATTCTGCAAGATTTGTGAAAATTGTCAAAAGTTGGGATCTATTTCAAAACGTCACATGATGCCTTTAAATCCTATTCTTGTCATTGAGATCTTTGACTGTTGGGGTATAGATTTCATGGGTTCATTTCCTCCATCATTTGGTTTCTTGTACATATTAGTCGCAGTAGATTATGTTTCAAAATGGATAGAGGCAATTCCAAGTCGAAACAATGATCACAAAACAATGATAAAGTTTTTGAAAGAAAATATCTTGAGTCGATTTGGAATTCCTCGAGCCATGATAAGTGATGGGGGAACACATTTCTGCAACAAGTCATTTGAGTCTTTAATGAAGAAATATAGAATCATACATAAAGTTGCCACCCCTTATCACCCTCAGACATGTGGACAAGTAGACCTTGCTAATAGGGAGATCAAATAGATCTTGGAGAAAACAGTGAACCCTAATAGGAAAGACTGGTCTTTAAGACTTAATGATGCACTCTGGGCTTATCAAACTACTTATAAAACATCATTAGGTATGTCACCTTATAGACTAGTCTATGGAAAACCTTGTCACTTGCCTATGGAACTTGAACATAAAGCTTATTGGGTTATTAAAGCTTTCAATTCAAACCTTGATGATGCTAGTCAGCTGTGAAAATTACAAATAAATGAGCTTGAGGAAATAAGAAATGATGCATATGAAAATTCATGAATTCATAAAGTAAGAATCAAAGAGTTTCATGACAAGAAAATATTGAGAAAAACATTCAATGTTGGTCAAAAAGTCTTACTTTATAATTCTCGACTTCATTTATTTCCTGGAAAACTAAGATCAAGATGGAGCGGTCCTTTTATTGCGAAACATGTGTATCCATATGGGGCCTGTGATATCGAGAATCCAAAGAATGGTAATGTTTTCAAGGTAAATGGACATCGTTTCAAAGTTTACTTTGACAATTTTTCAGTTGAAAATGACTCTATTGAATTGGGTGATCCTGTATATAAAGATTGATTTTTTTTTTCTCACATTGTTTTTGTGTTTCTTTTTGGTGTGACCTTTGTTTTGCTAGTTTCTCTCACCTCGGTCAAATGGCGGATAACAGTACTCCGTGACTCTTAAGTCGGTTCTTTCAGTTTCCCATGATAACTGATATTTGTATATATATTTGTGTAATTCTTTGCTCTTTCTCCCTTCTTTGCATCTCTTTTCCACTTCTCATCTAAAAAAATGGACACCGCTCTTGAAAAATTGAAAAAGTATTTTCCAGCTCTGCCTCAGAATTCAATTACAAAAATTTATCGTGCTAGGTATGAAAGATTGAGATTGTTAATGAACCATGGAATTCCTGAAGATATTCGCTGGCTAATTGAAGCAAAGGTCTGATTATCAGGTGAGTCCTCCAATTCTTTCATTTCATACATGCCTGGAACAGGTAAAAGCAGTTTTGCAAAGAAACGTCGTGCAAAATGACTGAAAGTCTGTCACAGATGTGCTAGATGGACTTGTAATGCAAAATGTCATTCTTTAGGAATGGTATCTGTAAACCGTGAAGATAAAATACAGTTCATTAAGGATGGCCTGAGTAAGGAGTTTTTGGATAATCTTCTATTAACTCTTGAGACGCACCCAAGTGGAGATGTGCATCGTGCAATTCATGATTTATGGCCACAATTCCATAAAGAACATGCTCGACATAGTCTTGGGAATCTGACTAAAAAAGACCCTGTTTGCCAGTTTTTAAGAAAACTGGATAGGAAGCATATCCCCGACCCATAGAGGGCGTTTAAGCCGTTTTTGGACGTAAAACTAAGGGAAGATGTGAGCCACAATCACAACTGCTTGTACATACACATGTTTTTTTTTAAAAAAAGAGAGAAAAAAGAGAGAGAGAGACTCCAGCTGGCCTATATATAGGTGGTATGATTGGTTTTTCAATTTCTCATCTATAAAATCTTCTCTTTCTTCCCTTCATTTCTACTCAACCCACACATTCAACAGATATCGAAGTGTGTAAAAATGGTAGGTTCCTCAAGTCATCAAATAAGAAATATTTGTGTTTTCGGTGGATCTAGTCCTGGAAAAGAAAAAGAGTTTTTAGAATTAGCAAATCATCTTGGTCAGGTATTAGCTGAGAGAAAGATTCATTTAATGTATGGCAGAGGCAGCCTTGGGTTAATGGGGGGTGTGTCAATAGCTGCATTTTTAGGAGGCAGTCAAGTTTTGGGGGTCGTCCCCAAAGCTTTAGCAGAAGAGGACCTTCTTGGAAAAACAATTGGAGAGGAACTACAGGTCTCCACAATGTCTGATCGACTGAATACAATGTTTAAACACGTTGATGCCTTCATTGTCTTACTAGGTGGTCTGGGCATATTAGAAGAGATCTTTCATATTTCCTCTTGGGCCCAACTGCACATTCACCATAAACCTATAGGTTTGTTAAATGTTAATGGTTTTTATGATAAATTGTTGTCTTTTCTTGATCAAGCTGTGGAACAGAAATTTCTAACATCTTCGGCACGACAAATCATAATCTCTGCTGCTACTGCTGAACAATTGATTGACCAGCTACAATCTTTCATCCCTATCATTGATCCCTCCATGAGTCGCATACATTGATCAACTAAGAAAAGTTGTAAAAAGCTTAGATTGGATTTGAGCCTTCGTTTGTGAAACCTTGTGTCTTTTGGTTTTATTAATAGCATATTATTTTGTTTTGTTATTTCTTATATTTGTTTAAGTGTGTTTCAGGTTTGTCAGTGTTCGTTGTTTCAGGTGATGTCTTCTATACTCTATCTTTCTACCTTAGGACATTGAGGACAATGTCTCGTTTTGGTTGGGGGGAAAGGGTAGTCGATACCTAAAAAAACAAAATTTAACTAACTGTGTTTTCTATTTGCAAATCCGTTGTTACTAAGATGGCAGAGTCAAGGAGTTCTTTTGTTAAAGTGACTCTTGAGACGCATCTTAGTAAACATTCTTAACAAGGTCTATCATAATACTTCTTGAAATATTCAGGTTTACAAACTCTCGCATTATTATCTATTGATTCTGTTTATATACTACTTTAACAAGTATTTTTAAACCTTCATTTTCACACATACACTTTAACGTATGATTGTGGGTTGCACATTGGATTATTACATTATTTTTGTTCTTTTGTTAAAGGTAACAACTAAGGGAAAGGGATAGTATATAATTTGCAAAAAAAAAAACAAAAAATAATAATAAAAAACTTTAAGTTTGGTTTCGTAGCCTCCCTAATCTAAGCAATTAAGCTTGAATGGGTGTTTTAACACCTAATACCCTAAAGTCAACTGACTTGGGAGATATTGGCCCAACGCTTGTTATATTAATCTGATAATATAAGATAACTTTAATTTATGGTAAATGCTCATTTTAAATGCATGTATATCTCACCATTCAAAAGATTGATTGATATGATTAACTATTGAAAGTAAAAGGACAAAGAAAAGGCTAAGCTTAGAAAGGAGATGCCAATTCAATTCAAATTGGAACACTGTTCAGTTATTGGGTCATATCTGGAGCTGTAGATCTTGGATTTTAGTTTGATTTATATGGATAGAAAGCTAAGAAATAGGCCTACAATGTTCATGAATAGCGTAAAACCCAAATCTGCCGTTTTCAAATTCAAAGTTTGGCCACAAAAGAGAAGTCAAAATCTGTCCTGCAATCCAGCCCAAACACTGCTCAGAATTTTACCCATATCTGGAGTTCTAGAAGGCAAAATGACATGAAATGTGGAAGGAAACTACAATTTCCAACAACTTTTATGAAGAAGACCTGCTCAAATTCTGATGGGAACAATGACATTTCATCCAGACAAGAGCTTGAGGGTTATCCACGACGTCCACCAGCAGCACTACTCAGTATTTTAGACATATCGCGAGCTTTAGTGCTCTAAATGCTTTGAAATTTGGTGGGTGGAAGGCAAAGACAATTTCCAACAACTTTCATGAAAACCACTTTGCCAAATTCTGATTGCATCAATGTCATTTCATCCAGCCAAAATGTTTGAGTGCTGTTGTCCACCAAGTCCACTAAATCAATAGTTGGCCACTACATCAATAATCAATTACCAAATGAATATGTAAATCCTGAGATAATCAAGGCTGGATTTAATTAAAGAAAATAAACTAAACTAAAAAGAAGTGGGGGCAAAACAAATACATTTAAAAAATGGGGTCTAAATACAAATAAGAATAATTATAGAGCATAAATACTACTCTTCTTACCAAAAACAGATCTGCAACTATCGTGAAGAAAGAAGAGAGGGAGTTTTGGTATCTATTTTTATAGATCAACAGAGAAACACCAAATTTCAAGTACCCATCCAAGATTTAGGGCTATAGGTAAAAATAAACACTGGTAGGTAAGGGATTAACAAGAAAAAAATTGAACAAGAAGAGAAGAGGGGAGGGTCGGCTGTCATTAGAAAGAAAAGGAGGGATCGAGACCTTGATTCGTATCGGGTAAGATATTCTAAACATGGTCTTATGAGTTGTTTTAAAGTTAATTATGAATTGATGCCTGGATGTTAAATTATAGATTTGAGTTCTATAACTCCAGATATAGTTAAAAATCTAAGGAGAGGTCAGACAGTAACAGTTCAAAAATGGACAGTAACAGTTGGACAGTAACAGTCCAAGTGTTTATTGATAAGCGATTTTGACTATCTTAGAGGCAGAACTGGGTTCTCCTCAAATCATAGAACTTGTAGCCTCATGTCTTATCTTTCCAACGACATAAATTTCGCTTGAATTGGAGTTCTATAACTCCAGATATAGTTAAAATCTGAGGAGAGGTCAGACAGTAACAGTTTAAAAACGAGGTAGTAACAGTTGGACAGTGACAGTCCAAATATAAAGAAAGGAATGATAACTAGGATTGGACAAAGAACGACAATAATAATGAGTGAAATGAGAAAAATATAAAGTATTAAGAAATGACTGAAAGAAAGACTTATTGGTTGTTGATTGGTTGTTGATATGGTTATTATAAAACATATCCTTGAGTGAGGAAAATTTATGAGATAAACATGTGATTTGCAGGAGGGACCACAGGCGTGGTGCAACAGCAGCAGCATGGGAGCACGAGTAGAGCTTCTATTGTAGGTAGGTGAATAACACCTTTACCTTCTATGTAAATTCCATGTTTTAATATATATTACTGATGTGAAATGTGAATTACCGAATGTATGTGTACTCAAGGGGAAATGTTGTTGTGTGAATTGCTAAGTGATGAAATTATCACTGACAAATGAAATATGAGAAGTGTGATTTGAGGCAAAAACTAGCATACATTTAGTGTATGTTAGGATCCCGGGTAAGGGGATCGCCATGTTTGGACTAGCATACATTTAGTGTATGTTAGGATCCCGGGTAAGGGGATCGCCATGTTTTCGGCTAGCATACATTCAGTGTATGTTAGGATCCCGGGTAAGGGGATCGTCATGTTTTCGGCTAGCATACATTCAGTGTATGTTAGGATCCCGGGTAAGGGGATCACCCTGCATCGACTCCTATGGGATGATGATGATGATACCAGTGAAAAGGGTATCGGAAATGGGTTAAACAAAGATAATCATGTTTGATCTTATAAAGTCTGGAATGGAGGTTAATAGTGAAAGAGGGAACGATTATTAATAGTTTGAATAAGAAAGAGATTCTAATGAAAACAGAAAGGAGAAGGGAACAAAATATGAATGCATGTTACCCTTTTAAAATTGCTTGATTTCATGTTATTAATTTTTTTATGTGATAGTCACCTTTCAATAATATGCATTTTGTTTCAGGAACATCACATGCACGACAGGAGTAGATCCTAACTTATGTTTCCCTTCTTGTAATTTAGGTTATAGGGGGTATACCCTTATATTTTGTAAACTTGAAAATGTTTGTATAACTTAATTTGTATAATTAATGTTTAAACTTGATTGAATGAACTTAATCTTTGTAGTTCATGTAACCATCTTTCATGTCTAAGTACTTACTTTTATTTTCATCCATAATGATATTTTGTTATATAATGTATATCATGAATATCATGGGTAATAGGTGTGAGAATATTGTGGAAATTGTAACCATGAATATCATGGCTACATATCAATAACTTGGGACCTTCCGGTATAGGGGGGACTCCGTCAAAATTTCGGTAAATTTTAATATGAAAACCATGAATATATATATTTCTCTGTTTTCGGTTGACATAAGAGTGTTGTTTTTTTATCTCCAAGTAGGGGATGTTACAGTTGGTATCAGAGCCCAGGTTGCTATTCCGGGGATAGGAATGATTATATGATTTTGAAATATGTTTCAGGATGGTGACCAGAGTTTTCGAAATGAAAGTGATCCAGACTGGGATCCCTTGGCAGACACCTCCTCTCATATACCTACAATGTCAGTGTACTCTGAAGTTGGCGAGTCAGTGAGACTTCGAGATGATTTTTTATCCCGTCAGGCAGATGTGTCCATGCCCGAGGTATCAAACAGACGGGGGGAAGATAATATACCCCCACTAGTGGAACCGATAGCTGGATCAAACCCATTTTCAGATCCTACTTTTATGGAACATATAGTTAGAGCTGTAGCAGCAGGAATGGTAACGGGAGCCTCCGGTACAGCTCCTAGAATAGGGGGAGTAGTCACTATAGTGCCTTGGGTGAAGGGTATGAGAGAGATGGGTTGTATGACTTACAGTGGTGAAGAGGATGCTAAAGTTGCTGGGCATTGGCTGAGGAAAGTGGAGAGAGTTATAAATCAGATGCAGGTGCCAAAAGAGCTACGAGTGGATTGCGTGACTCAACTATTGGTTGATAGTGCCCACTCTTGGTGGGAGACCATTAGAGAGAGGAGATCAGGGGAGGTATTGCGATGGAGGGACTTTCGTGAAGAGTTTGAGGAGAGGTACTATTCCTGGGAACATAGAAGGGAGAAAGAACAGGAGTTCTTGGATTTGAGGCAGGGAGATTTGACAGTTCTAGAGTATGAGAGGAGATTTTAGGATTTAGCAGTTTTTGCCTCCTCCTACCTTCCCACAGAGCGCCATAAGGTGGAGAGGTTCCGTGATGGACTGAGGCGGGAACTAAGAATGATATTGATAGCCATGCAGTTTCAGTCTGTGCGGGAATTGGTACGGGCAACTCAGGGTATGGAGAGGGTAATAAGGGATACCCCAAAACCAGTGGTCGAGCAGAGTCAGGTAATTGGAGCTAAGAGAATAGATTTTGAGTTTTTAACTGGGAGACCTCCTCTCCCAAAGAAAGAGAAGAGTGGGCAATTATCAAGTCAGTTCCAGAAAAGGGGTGGGAGTTTCATCCCATGAGGGAGCTTAGGAGGATCTAGACGGGTCAGTTGAAGAGGAGCTTGGGGAGGACAGTCTAGACAGGGAGTCAAAACTGCTGGAGGGTCTATAGAGCAAAAGGGACCAGTGTATCCATTTTGTCAAAGGTGTGAGCAGCGACACCTTGGAGATTGCTCTGCGATGCCAGGGAGATGTTATATTTGTAGAGGTGAGGGGCATTGATGGAAAGAGTGCCCGCATGTAGGAAAAGGTTGTTACTATTGTGGGGACACGAGTCTCAGGAAGAAGGATTGTCCTCGTAGAACTACCGATGGAGCCCATGATTAGAGGATTGAGGTTCAGAGCCGGCAGCAATCGGTGACAGTCAATCGTCCTATCAGGCCTACCCAGTCAAGGACGAGTGCTACTCGTGGGAGGCCCAGAAATCAGGAGGGGAGGACTCAGGGTCGGGTATACCGCATGACCTACGAGGATGTGGGAGCTGTACCAGATGTGGTGGCAGGTACCTTACAGTTAGATACAATGCATGTTTATGCTTTAATTGACCCTAAAGCTAGTCATTCCTTTGTATCTTATAGAATTGTGAATGACTTGCATGTGTTATCTAGTAACTTGGGTGTAGGAGTGACAGTTAGTACACCTCTAGGGGAGAATATACATATTGATGATGTTTATAAAGGGGTAAAACTATATATTAGGGGGTTAGAACTGAGGGAGATGTTATGCCGTTAGAGCTATATGATTTTGATGTAATTCTGGGTATGGATTGGTTAAGTAAACATGAGGCACAAGTGGATTGTTTCACCAAGACGGTGACAATCCAAGGAATAGGTGATAAAAAAGTAGTGTTTAAAGGGGAAAGAAAAATAATTCCAAGTTGTGTAATCTCAGTCTTGGTGGCTAGAAAATTACTGAGGAAGGGTTGTTCTGCTTAGTTAGCCCATGTAAGAGAGCTGGAAAAGGGAAGCATAGATTTGACTAGTATTCCTATTGTAAGAGAGTTTCGAGATGTATTCCCAGAAGAGTTGTCGGGATTACCTCCAGTTAGAGAAATTGAAGTTTCCATAGAAACTATTCTAGGAGTTTCTCCTATAGCCCAGTCTCCTTATAGGATGGCACCTATGGAATTGGGGAACTGAAGGTCCAGCTTCAGGAATTGTTAGATAAAGGCTTCATCCGGCCTAGTAACTCGCCCTTGGGAGCTCTGATATTGTTTGTAAAGAAAAAGGATGGCACCCTTCATCTGTGCATCGATTATCGTCAATTAAATAAAGTGACGGTGAAGAACAGGTACCCACTTCCACGAATAGATGACTTGTTTGATCAGTTGAAGGGTGTTAAGGTGTTCTCTAAGATAGATCTGAGTACTGGATACTACCAGTTGAGAATCAAGGAACAAGACATACAAAAGACTGCATTCTGAACCCGTTATGGGTATTACGAGTTTTTAGTGATGCCTTTCGGGTTAACCAATGCTCCGGCCATGTTTATGGACTTGATGAATCGGGTGTTTTGGCCTTACCTGGACCAATATATGGTTGTATTTATTAACGATATCTTAGTGTATTCAAACTCTCACTTGGAACATGAACAACATCTAAGGGTTGTGCTACAGACCTTAAGGGAGAATCAATTATATGCCAAACTGGATAAGTGTGAGTTTTGGCTTTAGGAAGTGATATTTTTAGGCCATGTAATATCCGCAGAAGGGATACTTGTGGATCCAATAAAGGTTGAGGCCGTATTAAAATGGGAAAGGCCTACAAATGTGACTGAAATCCGGAGTTTCTTGGGCCTTGTGGGATATTACCGGAGGTTTATTGAGGGGTTCTCCACCATAGCATCACCTTTAACAAAGCTGACCCGCAAGGAAGTCGGGTTTGTTTGGTCAGAAGAGTGTGATGCGAGCTTTTGAGAACTGAAGGAGAGGCTCACTTCTGCTCCTGTGCTGGCCCTTCCATCGGGGACAGAAGGGTTTGTGGTATATAATGATGCCTAAAAAAGGGGCCTAGGATGTGTATTGATGCAACACGGGCGTGTGATTACTTATGCATCAAAACAGCTAAAGTCGCATGAGGTGAATTACCCGGTTCATGACCTAGAACTTGCAGCGGTGGTGTTTGCCTTAAGAGTATGGAGACATTACTTGTATGGGACACAAGTTCAAATCTTTACAGACCATAAAAGTTTGAAGTATTTGATGTCACAAAAGGAGTTGAACATGCGGCAGAGAAGATGGGTAGAGTTAATAAAAGATTGCGATTGCATTATTGACTACCATCCTGGTAAGGCTAATGTAGTAGTTGATGCCTTGAGTAGGAAGGGAAAAACGGTGATGAATGATATGGAGCTGAAGGAACAGGAAAGTATAGTGGAATTAAAAACAAATAGGCTTGCAGCTAAGTGTAGAGCCTGAGGGGTCACTGTTAGCTCAGTTAAAGATCCGGTCTGTGTTTCGAGACAAGGTCTTGGTGGCTCAACAAGCAGATGGGAAAGTAAAAGAGATCAAGGGGAGGGTAAACAAGGGTATAGAGACATCATTTCAAATATTATCTGATGGGCTAATAGCTATGGGAAGGCGAATTTATTTGTCTGAGGATAAGACTTTGAAAGATGAAGTATTAAGAGAAGCGCATGAATCTCGATTTGCTACTCATCCTGGGAGTACAAAGATGTATAGGGATTTAAAAGAATACTACTGGTGGCCAAATATGAAGAGGGAAATAGCAGAATTTGTGTCAAACTGTGGGATCTATCAACAAGTAAAGATAGAACACCAGAAACCTGCAGGGAAATTACAGTCATTATCAATTCCGGAATTGAAATGGGAGGATATTTCTATGGATTTTGTAACGGGATTACCCAGGGGAAAGAAGGGGAATGATGCCATATAGGTGGTCGTGGATTGACTAACGAAATCTGCTTTGTTTTTGCCTATGAAGATGATTGATTCGGTGGATAAACTGGCAAAATTGTATGTAAATAAAGTAATCAGACTTCATGGAGTGCCAGTTTCAATTATATCGGATCGGGATCCAAGGTTCACATCGAGGTTGTGGCCTAACTTACAACAGGCAATGGGGACAAAGTTGAATCTGAGCACGACATTTCATCCTCAGACGGATGGTCAATCTGAAAGGACCATTCAAACTCTGGAGGATCTCCTGAGGTCCTGTGTGCTGGAGTTTGGAGGGAATTGGGAGGATCTTCTGCCCTTGGTGGAGTTTACTTATAATAATAGCCACCAAACTACTATTGGTATGGCTCCATATGAAGCATTGTATGAGAGGAAATGTCATACCCTAATTTGTTGGGAGGAAGTAGGAGAAAGGAAGCTTTTGGGACCTGAAATGGTGCAACTGACAACTGACAAGGTGAGGGTGATCAAAAGGAGGATGAAGGAAGCCCAGGATAGACAAAAATGTTACGTAGATCACCGAAGAAGGCCGTTGGAATTCCAAGTAGGGGATAAAGTATTTTTGAAGGTGGCTCCTTGGAAAGGCATCATTCGATTTGGAGTAAAAGGGAAATTAGTCCCGAGATATATTGGCCCTTTTGAGATTAAGGAAAGAATCGGGCCCGTTGCTTATCAATTAGAATTGCCTGTATATTTGGATAAGATAGGTACTCCATTGCTTCATCAGGGTCTTTATTTTCAAAAGTTCCATTGCACATCAATTCCACTATTTGCCTATCTTTAGGTGTTAACCCTTCATAAAAATGTGAAACCAATCTCCATGTTTCAAAACCATGATGAGGACAAGTATTAAGCAAATCTCGATACCTATCCCAACATTGGTAAAATGTTTCTCCTGGTTTTTGAGTGAAAGTGGTGATTTGTCTTTTGAAAGAATTTGTTCTGTGAGATGAAAAAAACTTCTTTAAAAATTGTTGTTGCATTTCATCCCAAGCACGAATGGATCCTAACCTAAGATTTTGTAGCCATGTTTTAGCTTTATCTTTTAATGAAAAAGAAAAAAGCTTTAATCTGATGGTGTTCATGCTACAATTTAAGTCATTATAGGTGTTACAGACTTCTTCAAATTCTCTCAAATGTAAGTATGGATTTTCTAGATCTAAGCCATGTCTGGCTTAAAATTAAAGTGAGATGCATCAGGAGGGAAAACTATACATGAGGGTGCACTTGTTTTTGTTGGATTCATGTGGTCTCTTAGTGTTCTAACTCGATTATTCTCATTATTCTCATTATGAAGTGATTGGTTATCTTCTTCGGCCATATTTTCTGAAAATGATGAGGATACCCTACAAAGTCTACCACTTAATGTACGTGACCAAACTCTCATGCACGTGTAAGAAGAGAATAAAAGGAAGAAGAAAACAAAGAAAAAGAAACAAAACAAAAGAAACAAAAGTTAGATACAAGAAAAGTGAAAAGTGAAAATAAAATAAATATTATAATTTATACAAGAATTTACCTCCCTGGCAACGTCGCAAAAAAACTTGACACGATCAAAGAGTTGATGTCTTATCCTAAGTGCAGGAGTGTCAAAGTAATAAATAATCCGACAAGACCGGGGTCGAACCATAGGGAGGTGAACTATATAAATTATAAATAATAATAATAATAATAATAACAACAACAATGATGATGATGGTGGTGGTGATGATGAGTTAAAGAGGACTTTGAGATGTAAGATAAATGTGAAGATTAAACAATGATAAAAACAAATGTCAAGGTTAGAGGAGCCACTAATAGTATTAGAGATAAGTAAAATATAAAATCTTTATAAATTATCAACATGATCATATTAATCATCTTATTTACGTAACACCATACTTATAAATTTTATCAGGTATTCATGATGCTAACTTATGTTGACAACAAATCAAGTTCCTCTCATAACAACGATGTCGGCCGAAGACTATGAAGGATCAAGTATTTGATGTATCAAGTGTTATACAATACAAATCTAGATTAACCATTTAACAAGCAAGGTATTAAGAGTTAATAAGATAAAAATGATAAGACATGTTAATAGCAAACTTTCTTGGATATAAACATTAAAGTCCATGTTGAGTTTATATTATACATATTCTAACACCATTAGTGAAACCTTTTCACCTTGACATAATTAACTTAGCTAGACATTATGAAGAAGAAAAACATAAATAAACAATATAAGAACATAAACATTATATAAATTAACTAAGTATAGTAAAGGAAATGAAAAGCATGAACAAGAGATTAATGAAAGCAAAACTTAAGCATTACAAAAATATAAAGAGAGAGAGCAAGAACATGATCCTGATATGAAGAACCAAGATTCCTAAATGAATGGCAAATGCCTACTTTTATAGGCTAAAATTCGAAACTATTCATTTGGTAATTGATTATTGATGTAGTGGCCAACTATTGATTTAGTGGACTTGGTGGACAACAACACTCAAGCATTTTAGCTGGATGAAATGACATTGATGCAATCAGAATTTGGCAAAGTGTTCTTCATAAAAGTTGTTGGCAATTGTCTTTTCCTTCCACCCACCAAATTTCAAAGCATTTGGAGCACTAAAACTCGTGATATGTCTACAATACTGAGTAGTGTTGCTGGTGGACGTGGTGGATAGCCCTCAAGCTTTTGTCTGGATGAAATGTCATTGTTACCATCAGAATTTGAGCAGGTCTTCTTCATGAAAGTTGTTGGAAATTGTCGTTTCCTTCCACATTTCATGTCATTTTGCCTTCTAAAACTCCAAATATGGGTAAAATTCTGGGCAGTGTTTGGGCTGGATTGCAGGACAGATTTTGACTTCTCTTTTGTGGCCAAACTTTGAATTTGAAAACGACAGATTTGGGTCTTACACTATTCATGAACATTGTAGGCCTATTTCTTAGCTTTCTATCCATATAAATCAAACTAAAATCCAAGATTTACAGCTCCAGATATGACCCAATAACTGAACAGTGTTCCAATTTGAATTGAATCGGCATCTCCTTTCTAAGCTTAGCCTTTGTTTGTCCTTTCACTTTCAATAGTTAATCACATCAATCAATCCTTTGAATTATGAGATATACCTGCATTTAAAATGAGCATTTACCATAAATTAAAGCTATCTTATATTATCAGACTTGTTATTATAAAACATGCTCTAGTTAAGAAGTTATTGATACTTCAAGTGCAAAATGATGATATAAAACCTTGATAAAAATGCACTTTTAAGTACTAATCAAGTTCCAATTAATTTAATCACCCATTGAAACTTATTCTTATAAAATTTACTAGTATATTGGCCTGCGCTCCGCAGCGAGTCAATATCAATTTTTTTGTTAAAATATAAACAAATATTAAGAGTATGAAGAATGTTTTAATAGTGTTATTAAACCTAACCAAGTGAGTTAAATTTTAAATTTACACTCAACTCTTTGCCAGACCTAAGCGCCTTGGGTCTAACATGATCCAAACGCCTGGACCTAACAATCATGTTAGATTTATATGTCTTTTTTCTGAAAATATAAGAATTCACTTATAATAGTTCTAAAAACATATTTATTTTGTATTTTCATCTTTGTCTTTTTAACCAAATATATTTTTATCTTTTCTATATTTTTGTTTTCTATTTTGGGACATTAACCACATGCATCCCTAAAATTCACTCATTTTTTTTTATTAATCTCTAATTTTAGTGAAGAAATCATCTGTAAATTGCACAAATTAAGATAGTCAAATTAATAATAAGTCTTTTACATATAAAATATTTTCTTTTCCTACAACATAATGTATTAGTTCAAAAGTTCAAAAGTTTTATCTTATGATCATATATTTCAAATTTTCGTATATATTAATAGTTATAATGTAGAATAAACTTTCATTGCAATAAATTTTGATAATTAGATCATGCAACAACATCTCAAATTTTAAAAAGCATGAACCGTTTAAAAAACTGTCCAGCACTTGGATGAAACATAAAATTAATATTTTCATTCACAATGCATACAAAAATGGTAAGTTTATTTTTAAAGACTTGAAATAAATAACTTAGAACTCAATATTTTTTTTCCATTCTTTCCTTTTCGAATATAACAAATTTATAAAATAAGTTATACAAACAAAAAAAAAATTTATAGTTAAGTTCAACTGCATATGAATAAAAAATCATACTTGAATGAGGCAATACTTGTTTTTACAGTCCAATCGTGCTTTTGAAAAATTTTAAATTTTTTGATCTAGGTGCGGGTCTGACAGACAATGTGAGACCCAAGGTACGTGATAATAGAAAACATGCATAATTTGACAAATAACAAACAAAAAGGACAATTATACATTTTGATTGTCAGGAAAAAGAAAAGAAAGAAAAAACATAAACAATTGATCATTGGCGGCAATTCAATCATTATCTGTCTACTGGTGCCCTACCATGTGGAAGAGGGCATGACTGCGCATCCAGTTAGATGAGGGAAAACCAAATTTGACCACTGGAAAGCGTTATACGTGCTTCCTTAATGGTGCGGGTGTTGCCCACTCGCTGGGGCGCGAGAAATCCGCACCCGCAACTTTTTGATTTAAAAATAACAATACATTGTAAAAATACTAAAACACCCCATGATCCTTTTAATTACACAAAAATCCAAGTAAAAATAAAATAATTATTATAATTTACAGTAAAAAATTTATTGCCTTCCCTGTATCATTTAACTTGTTATAATTTTGAAAACAGCAGCACATAAATATTTCGAGCCCACCGAAAAACTTAGATGCGCGGCACGCGCGCGCCAGCAGAATTGTGCGTGTGGTTCTTAAGCTTAATTTATTTTCTTTTCTCACGTGCTAGTTTAGGTCCTAATTTGCTTGCTCATCCGCTCGCAGCTGCCTATCCCCAATCCACGCATCTCCCTCCTCTCTCCTTATTCCTGTAACCCTAGCCCTAATGCGAACTTTCTGTTATTTCATTTAGAAACCACGAAATTCTTCACACTGCAACTATAGTGTAATGCGTAGTTGTGCAGGTACATCGAAAATCGAGACTGCTCCAGTTTTCGAATTTGACAATGGAGGATTTGACAGAAACAGAGATTGGGAGCTCTGTGGAGTCGTTTCAAAAGTTTTTAGATTCGCAGAGAGAGCTTTTTCACAACCAAATCGATCATCTTCAAAGAATTGTTGTTACTCAATGCAAACTCACCGGCGTCAATCCTCTTTCTCAAGAAATGGTGTGTCTTTTTCCTAATTTCTTTATAAATCATAAGTTTTTAGGGCTTTCCCCCTTGTTATAATTTTTTTTTTATCTTTTGAAATCATCCGCAGGCTGCTGGCGCTCTGTCGATAAAAATTGGTGAGTTTTTTTTACGGCTTCTACCTTACCTTTTTATGAATATACTGTATCGATATGATTCTGTTTGTGTCTTGATAATGATCAAAAGTCTTGTAAAATGGGCTGCTGTCGGTCAATACTAACATTGTATGTCGATTCGGCAGGAAAAAGACCCAGAGATTTGATAAACCCTAAGGCTGTCAAGTATATGCAAGAAGTTTTCTCTATCAAAGATGCAATTAGTAAGAAGGAATCACGTGAGATTAGTGCTCAATTCGGTGCTACAGTTACACAGGTGATTTTCCTTTCTTTATGCTCAAGTCTGGCTTGGGACAAAATTCATGCATTGACTTTCACCATTACTCTGCATGTATTTACACGAATTTGGAGACATATGCCTTCATTTATATTGATTACTTTTCTGCAATTTTTTTCTTGTTTTGATCCTAATTTATTTTTAGCGTCTGGATGTGTATTTGTTATGGCTCATGACATGGTGTTGCATCGACTATAGGTTCGAGATTTTTTTGCAAGCCAGCGTATGAGAGTGAGGAAACTGGTTCGGTTGTCAAGGGAGAAGGCTATTAGAGTTAATGCACACAAAGGACCTCAAGATGGGGTCCCAACAACATCTGATGCTTTGATGCCTGTTGATTTGGTTCCCTTGAACTCTGTTGCCCCAAATCCAGTTCCCATGAATACTGTTAGCCCCAATCCAGCTCCCTTAAACGCTGTTATCCCCAATCCATTTTACTTGAACTCTGTTGCCCCCAATCCTGTTCCCTTCAGTTTTGTTAGCTCCAGCTCAGCTCCCTTAAACTTTGCTAGCCCCACTTCATCACTCTTAAACTCTTCTAGCCCAAATCCCGTTCCCTTAATTTCTGCAAGCCTGAACCCAGTTCCCTTAAACCCTGCAAGCCTGAACCCAGTTCCCTTAGACTCTGTTGCCCAGGATCCTGTTCCCTTAAACGCTGTTGGTCCTTCCAGAGTTGATGAAGTACCCTCTTGCTCAACACAGGATGATGTGTTGCCTGGTTTAGATGAATTAGATAAACATTTTGCTGAGAAGATTTTTGATTTGTTGCGGAAAGAAGAAACATTTTCTGGGCAGGTGAAGCTCATGGAATGGATCTTGCAAATACAGACTCCAGCTGTTCTAAATTGGTACTTTGCAACCTGCTATATGTATCTAACAAGATGTGATTTTTTCTCCATTTGCATTTAATCTTTTCCACGCATGTTCCCAGGTTTCTTGTTAAAGGTGGTGTCATGATTTTGACAACATGGTTAAGTCAAGCAGCTGCTGAAGAACAAACAAGTGTTCTTCTTGTCACCTTGAAGGTAATTGTAAATTTTTATCATCTTCCCTGCAATTTTCTTACCTTGTAAACATGCTTAGGATTGCATCTATGGTGTCTGCAGGTATTCTGTCATTTACCCCTACATAAAGCTCCTCCTGAACACATGTCAGCTGTACTTCACAGTGTCAATGGACTGCGGTTTTACAGGACTCCAGGTGTGCTTTTGTTCAGAGAGTTATCTTGTGCCTTTTGACCTTCCTATATTATGCTTCTTGTTCTCTCATTCTTGCATATTACATCAGATGTCAGTTTCTAATTACTAATTGATAAATGAACTCCATGGGCTATTTATAATGTTTGTAACTGTTCTTATTGCTCGGGGATGATAGTTTCTGGTTTTTTTGGCTTTCTCATTATGGATAACAAAGTTCATACCAGTTTGTTATGAATATAAAGATATTGTCAACATTCTGGTGCTTTTATTTTTTGTAAACCAATTTGATCACAGACTGCTTCTGTGCTTATCAGACAAATAAACAAGATGGATGAATTAGCAGTTGTGCTTCCTTTCTTTGTGTATTGTTCGGTCTTGACACCATTCTGGCCAGTGTTGTCAAGAGGCGCTGAGGCGCTTGCCTAGGCGCTCCATGTGAGGCGAGGTGAGGCCCCGGCGCCTTTATTAGCCTCAGACATTGGATTTCAATGAGGTACCCGCCTAGGCGAGTGCCTTGTGAGTGGGTGCAAGGCGCTAAGGCGAGCGCTTGCTTGAAGTTCTTCCTTTTCTGCTGGGTTTTTCTTTTTTTTAAATGATTTATGTTTTGACCTATTTGTCCATTTTTTTAATTTACCACAAGAAACAACTTAGGGGCATTTTTGTAAAAAACAAAGATTAGGATAAAAAATTAAAATAAATCTTTAAAGTGGGAGACAAACAGACAATGAAGGACACTTAGAAGAGAAACACCAGCCACACTTTCTTTTTTCAACAGTGGGAGTCGGAGAACAACACATCTGTACAGGTAATACTTTATTTTTTTCTAAACAAGTGCAGTATGGTTTGAGAGATGAGGATTTTGATTATAATCATGAAATGGAGGATATGGAGGATTCAAGTGAAGGAGAGGAAAGCATGGATGAAGATGTTTTTGAAGATTAATGAATAATGATGATGTTATTTAATTTTGCTTTTTAATCTATTTGGCTACGTACTACTTTAAATTATCTTATTTTGTTTTAAGGGTGAAAAATTTAACTTTATGTGACCATGTTATGGTATTTTATATTTTCTTTTGATTTTCTAATGATCTAATCTTAATTGGGAAGATATATATTTTAGATTTATGTAATATAATATAATATAATATAATATAATATAATATTTATAGCATATTGCCTTGGTTCACTCGGGCGAGCGCCTCGGGCATTTTACAGGCTTGGTGCCTTTTGGCTTTGACAACACTGATTCTGGCCTTGTTCTGATGAATCCTCTTGAGTTTTGTATTGTTTGATATGAGATACATCTGTGTGCTTCCTTTCTTTATGTGCCTTGTGATAATTTTGAACCTCATTTATCTGATTTGAAGATCAGACATATCAAACAGGGCCAGGGTTTTGTTATCAAAATGGAGCAAAATGTTTGCAAAAAGTCAAGCAATCAAAAAACCCAACGGCATAAAGTCGTCTACAGATGCACAGGACATGATTTTGAAGCAGAGGTAAGTTCATGTGATTACCTCCTATACTTGCAAGATTTGTTTAGTCAAATCTCATCTTTTGGCTCTAATTTTGTGCAGCATTGATGAAATTATGGGCAATGAATCATGGCAGTCTGATATTGGTAATCCTGTAAGTTTTATGCACAATCAGTTGCATGGTCAAAAGTGGACTGATGTTATAGGACTTCTCTAATAGCTTTTATTCTGAACAGGATGGTGTTCTTGCTCTCTCATCTGAAAGTTCTGAAAATATCAGGTATTGATATGTTTTTTTTTTTTTGACTTGTTATTGGTGTTTGTTGGGGGCATTCAGCCTAAATTTCTTTTTTTTTAGGAAAATTGAGTCTTCGCAAGCATTGAAGCTGTTGCCTGCATCAACAGATGATTTGAGCAGGAAGCACATTCTAGGCGCATCTTCATCCCGTATCCTCAGAATTTTTTTTTAAGTGGTGCATTGCAATTTCTCTGGCATTTGAAGGAAAATTGACTGACTTATCTTTTCCTTGGTTAACTGATGAAGCTTTTGCTTACATCATCATATAGTTTCATCAATCTCTCAGTGCATGCTTGTTTTACACACAGTAAACTGGTCACTGCATTATTAAATGAAAAGTCCAAAGCCACATGATATTCTTACCATTTTATCTATGATATAAACAATGGCCTGGGACATACCTTGTCAAAGTATTCACCATTAGGTTAAATATATTTTCCTGACAGTCTTAGGGTTTGAAAGCTTAGCTTAGGAAACTTGTATGGCAAGAACTGATGCATGCTACTCTCTTCACCCATGCTAGCTGTTACAGTGACTATAATTGTGAGTGCAGCCCTAAACCACTGACTTGTAGTATCTTTTAGTTGATATTTATCTACTGTGTTTTATTATTGGTTTCCCCCAGAGCTGGCACATGGAGTATGAGAGGAATTTGATTATGCATTTACTTGTACAGGATTGGTTGTTCTTCTGGATTTTTCTTTTTCTTTACCAGGAAAAGAGTCCAAATCAACTGAAGCGATTGTTGAGCTTTAAGCTTTTTTATAATGTTTCCATTGTAATATTTACATAATATAATGCAGCAAGGAAATCATTTGATGCTACATGGGCAAGTGAGTTCAGTTACCTGGACTAGCTTATCTGGTTGCCTTTTGTAGATATTTAATTGGTAAAACCACCTTTTTGCCCCTATGCTTGTAGCAAATGACTGTCTTACCCCTGCATTTCAAATTTGGTTGATTGACGCCAAAATTGACAAAATGTTGGTCAATTTGTCCCAATCAATAAATGAATTGCACTTCTTTTGAAAATTACAGCAGCCTCAACACCAGGATCTTTGCTGTCTGGCCAGTGTCAGGTTCATTTGGTGGTGGAAATATTGGTGAGCCAGAAGTGAACATCATCAACACATGTAGGAGGGATTTTTTCAAAACATTTTATTAAGTACTTCAATTTTTTAAATGTGCAATTTACTTCTGTTCTAACAGCCTATTTAACTGCAATTATTGATTTCAGCCAATTGACCAGCATTTTATCGAGTTTGGTGTCAATCGACCAAATTTTAATGCAGGTGGCAAAATCATGTTTTATAGTCTAGCTGATTATAAAAACGAAATTAATCAGTTCCTTAGTGACATTGGCGATGATTTCAAGTTCAATTATCTTGCTATATGTTTTGTGAAATCTCACTTAAAAGTTATACAGCTTTGGAATATGCGGAAATTCTCACATAATCTCCATACTTTTAAGTAATGAATGAGAAACATTAATCTGACTGACAATCTCAAAATATTTCAATTTGTTATAGCTATTAATTGATAGCTCTTTCTTATTATCAAACTTAAGGTACAGTTTAATGATGGAAAACCCCTTCAGCAACCCATTTGGGGGCATAACCTTCAGAAATTGTTGGTTGTGTTACAGATTTATCTGGAATCCTGGTTGAATGGTTGATAAAGTTGTGATTTTTGCTTAGTCATTTCGACTGATCAATTTTACCTCATCCCAAATATAATGCTTGAAGTGCAAGAGCACTTTTGATTGTTGTTCTTCTATTTGTTTTACCTTTTGTTTGTCAAAGATTGGTCTCAGATGTATTCATTTATCAAGCTTATCTGTTTTTCGTTTTCAGCTGGCACCTAAAAATTAAAAGCTCCTAACTAAGGGATTTTATTTTCTTGGAATTGGAAATAATTCATCCTCTTGAATGACAGAAGCACCTCAATGATAAATGTGCTTTTGTAGTTTTCTTGTTTAATTTGTTTGGATGAACTCTTAAGTACCTCCCTTAGCTAGGAACAGATACAAGAGAACGTAGAAAAGTTCAGCTTGTTGAACAGCCAGGCCAGAAAACAGCTGGCAGGAGCCCTCAGGCGACCAAAGCTGCCCCTGTTAATCAAGGTCGCCCGATGTCTGCGGATGATATCCAAAAAGCAAAAATGCGTGCTTTATTCATGCAGAACAAGCATGGGAAAACAGGTTCCTCATCCAATGGAAGCACTGGTATGAAAAATGGAGGGCTTAATAAGCCTTCAAGTATGATCCCCAGTTTGTGTCCAGTTTCTAAAATTCATATCCGGCCAAAGATTGAGGAATACAAGAAACCTGTGACACCTCCCCCCCAAGTTTCTAGTAAGGTTGAGGGTTTCCTTGATCTAAAGAAAGAAATCAATTCAAAGGAACCCATGGGGGGAGTTTGCATTAAAGTCCAGATCCCATGGCAGACTCCTCCAGGTACATGTGCTTTTGGTTTTTCTTTGTTGGTTACTTTGATGTTCGATTAATAATATTAGCGCAGATGAGTAGATGCTTTATGGATAAAGCAAGGCAACTTTTAAATTGTTATCCGAATTTTAATAGTGTGCAATCAAGAATTCCAGGATCATTTTGTGTGTATTGTATGTAGTTATAGATGAGATGCAGACGCATTTAAAATATTTGTTGTTTAATAGTTTTGGATATATGTCAATATTCAATTTCTAGTTTGACACTTTCCATTTAATTGCTCATCCCTTGATTCCCTGCCATTTCATCACAATTATTTTGGTTTTTGGATTGACCTTGTAATACAGCAAGTGGATAGCCTTTACAAATACAACATGTGCCAATGTGTATTGAAGATGCTAACTAGTTTGTTGATAAAGACTATTTTTGTAGTTGTGGGGACGTGGATTCAAAAACTTGTTTCATGCTATTAATTTTCTAAGTACTGACGTGGATTCAAAAACTTGTTTCATGCTATTAATTTTCTAAGTACTAACTTTTCACCAGGAAAGAAAGTAGTATTTGAACTGTTAATGTCTTGTGTGAAAACTCAGCATAAGATCAGAACAATACAAGTTACTTTATAAAGTGAAGTTTATGCTTCTTACTGGATTTTATATCATTGGTGGGTAACAAGTGACAATGGCATCTTAACTGGATGCAGAAAATTCCTGAAGATTGCTCATATGCTATGAACATGGAAATTATCTATCTTATTACATAGGCACATTGATTTTTAATTCTTTCTCAATTATGGTATCCATGTACAATATGGTATCAAATCATGTCAATTACTTCAAACTTGAAACTCCTGAATATGGTTGCTGGATTGCAATGGTGAGGACATGAAATTTAAAGGTGAAAATTATGTACTTGTGGTGTTTTTGGTTTGCCAACCATTTTTCTATACAACTGTAATTTTTTTTTCCTTATCTTGGAATTGAGCACGTATCAAGCACTATATCATGAGTGAAAAGGGGTTTGCAGTGCTTATCATTTTTTGGACTGGGGACTGTATATTGTCAGCATGGGGCCCAAACAACTGGTTGGTGAACTCCAAGCAGGGAGGATCTTGTTTCAAATTTGTAAATATATTAAACAATGCATAGAGAATCAGTTTTACGGAAGTGGATAATCAGCTTAAGCACTATTTGGACTTTGGCTAGACAGGATTCAGGGCGTTCACAACAGGGTTCTTTGCAAATTAGGGGTGGCTGAGCTCCTTCACTTCCTGTGTCTTTTTTATTTCTCTCAAAACCAAACTGCTATCTTCAACTTCTCATGGGTTGTCCAAGATTATTTGATTTTGTTCAGGCTTTTCTCTTCTACTGCTGCTTTCCTTTGGTATTTCTTATTAGCTCAATGCACATTCTTTGGTTTTTTCAGCCTTTTATGCACTTCTCTTTTCTGCAGAAATAAAACTCAGCGTTCTCTGGAGAGTGGGAACTGGTGAAAATAGCAAAGAAGTTGATGTTCAGAAAAACAGAAACCGTAGGGAGATAGAAACCATCTATCAGACAGTCCAGCAGATACCATCTAATCCAAAGGAACCATGGGACCTTGAGATGGATTATGACGACACATTGACCCCAGAGATTCCAATTGAACAGCCACCTGATGCTGATGTTGCAGAAACACAGGTTTCCCATACTGAACATGTAAATACAGTAGTTGCATCTGCACCTTCCCTGCCTCAGGTTGGTGGAGGGAGTGCAACTGAACCAGATCTTGAGTTGCTTGCTGTACTGTTAAAAAATCCAGAATTGGTTTTTGCATTGACTTCTGGCCAAGCTGGCAATTTATCAAGTGAAGAAACTGTGAAGCTGCTTGATATGATTAAGACAGGAGGGGCTGGTCTGGCAGGTAGTTTAAATGGGCTTGGTGGGAAAGTGGAGGAGAAGGTTGAAGTCTCACTTCCATCGCCAACTCCTTCGAGCAACAATCCTGGAACGGTGCGTGACATAGGCCAATATTGCAAATTTTGTTATGTATCATTAAACTGTTGTCAACTTCCTATGGGTAGAGCTATTTGCTCTCTTGCAATTTAGTAAAAATAAATTCATAGGTAAGCATAAATTAAAATCTGGAATGCACAAAGCTCTACTTGCAATGGAAATAAAATAAAGGTCAAAATGAACTTGGGCAATTAGAGGTGTGACCAGTTGTGGAACTTGGGATTTGTCCATGGGAATTGCTTGGATGTTTTCAGCAGTTTAGAAATGGGTTTTGTAGTTCTTGCACCCCTCATCTATTAGAGCTGCCAGCAATGGCTGGAAAATATGGTTGAAGCATTTTTCTGCCATTGTTCATCCACTGATTATCTTATCTCCCATTAGCTGGGAATGATGGATTGATGTGTCCCATGCTGTGAAAATTGTGCTCGACTAAAAATGTAGTGGCCCCCTCGCAGGTGTTGTCATTGGAAAAAAAAAGTAAATAAAAATGGTATATAATTGTTTTCAGATTTCTTTATATATATATATATATATATATATATATATCATATATGCTAATAAACACTCTCTTTGGTTACTTTGTAAAATATGCAGAGTGGATGGAGATCAGAATTTGCCAAGAATCCATTTTCCCAGCAGGCTTCAATGGGGAACAGAGTTGTATACAGTGATCCTGGAGTCCCCACCAGTGTCCCCTTAGCAGAAAAGCATACTAGCTTGGTGCAGCATCAAAATCAGGCCACTAGCATCAGAATACCGCAGCAGCAAGCTAGCATTCCATTACTATCCCAGCATGTTTCGGCAGTGATGAACCCTTTCTCAATGCCTCAAACAAGTTCCATAGTACCTGAAAACCGACAACCTTCAATAGTTCTCCCAGCAAACCAGAGTTACCCCTCAAATTCTTCAATGTTACAGACACCATCCTCAGAAATGGTTTCAACCATGAAAATTCTACCTGTTAACACCCCTTCCTTGCTAAACCTTTCAGCTGCTATGAACAACATAAAATCAACTCCATCTGTTTCTTTCACATCAAATCCACAGGAGAGACGGCTAGTGCCTTTTCCACCATCAACAACCGCCGTACCAACACCAACACAGTTACAGTCACAACCTCCCCAGATAAACGAACCTCCGATTGTATACTTTACACGGCCACATACTGGTGATGTAGGTCCAGTGGCTGATTCCTGGAGAGTTAGGCAGGGTTTAGTCTCAAACTCCCCTTCCCAAGTTAATCAAACAAACTATGTGTCATCATTTGGAGGGCCTGTGCAGCCATCGTTGAGGTCAGGTCCTCCCCGGGAAAGAAATGAATATGTGAGTGATGTGGGTGATGAGGGTTATGAGTCTTGGAGTCCGGAGAATAGGCGTTATGAATCACAAGAGTACATGCCAGGGAGAAACCATTCAGGACCCAGATCCAGAATGAATTCCGGATGGGATTATATGCCTAATAATAATAATAATAATAATAATAGGTCCAGGCAACGGAATTCCTCTGGGCATGGGGACCGTAACTGGAATGGAAACAGAAGATGGCACTGATTGACTTGAAAGCTTCTTTCATAGTATGGCCTGGCTTGGGCTGATCCATTGCTTGGAGTGAATGTATTGACAGGGATTTACACGCTATATAGGGTGTGTGGTTGTGACGAGGAGAATTCTAACAGCGAATGCAAATGTTTAGATACTTGGGATTCGATACTAAATTTTGACTGAAAGCATCTAATACTTGGACGAAGTTGCAGCTCCTCCTTTCTTCGAGATGATACTCTTGAGCATCTAGTGTCTAAAAACTTGAGAGAAGAGATGGCTCTGCGTCATTGGGACGTGGTCTTGGTAAAGTAACTAGAATCTCTTCCCTTTTTTTAATTTTATTGTATTCATTTTTCGATTTCAAGAATTTAAACAAGGATGATTTCAAAAAGATGAGTGGAAATTAAAATGCCATCCATGAGTTTGACCAATATGGACGTTTTTGTTTCGAGAAGGAAATCTTTAAGATTAGTAAACTGTCGGAGGAGGGAAAGATGGTTCCAATCGCATTGACCATGAGGTTGCAAGATGGCATGGAATTATAACAGGCTATGCACCATCATCACTCAGGTTCAAGCTTTGGTAGCTGCTGCAGTGCAGTGGCACCAAACAATATTGGACACAGAATTTGAAGAGACGTCGCATAATCCGTGATTCAATGAAGTCAAAGAATATTAATCATTATTATTGTTAAAAAAAAAAAAAAACACCATTGAATGAGTGAAATCACAATTTAGTCATTAACATGTTACACCAATATCAATTGAATATAAATTCTATTTTTCCATCAATTTGGCCTCGAACTTAATTAAGCATGTGTAGAAATGGGTTAGAACTTAAGAAGACTTCAGTGTAAATAGAGGGTGGTTAAAATTTAATTTTTTTTTTGTTTAAAATTAATTTTTATTTTTTATATTGTTTTGATTTGCTAGTATTAAAAATAAAATTTTAAAAATAAAAAATATTATTTTAATATATTTATCAATAAAAAATATTTTAAAAAGTAATTATTATCATTTTTAAACTAACTTTAAATGCAATGCGATGCAATACAATATGTTGGAATTCTTGAATTAAATTTAATTTAGAGATTCTAATAAAATTATATGTTTGAAATCGTTTTGAGTGTTAAAAATTAAATTCTAAAAGAAATTTAATCTTTAAAAAAATTATAAAAATAAAATTCAACCTCAAAAAAAAATTATAAAAATAAATTAGAGATGAGCTATTGTGATTTAGAATTTAGAAAAGGAGAAATTTAATGTTAAAATTAGCTTTTCAAACATTTATTTAATTTTTTTATGAAACTTTTAAAGAAATAAGATTAAAAAATTATAATAATATAAAAAATAAAATAAATTAAATTTTATATCATTAAAAAATACAACAATTGAATTCAAATCAATTAAATTTAATTACATTAAGAAAAAATGGTTTCCAACGACTTGTTAAGGCAAGAAAAGCGAGCGAATATCAGCATCAAAATAATAATAGATGCTGACTGTGGTCAACCCAACCACAATAATGTTTCTTCTCTCTTGCTCTTTCTTTTCCTGCCATGCCAAGTGCCCTCTAGAAGAAGAAGAAGAAGAGGAGGAATCGGAATCATATTCCTATCTCTTTCCCAATCCCTATCCCTAGCTCCTTCTCCATCCTTCATTTTTATTTTGGCCTTTCAATTTCCTTCCAAAAAACATAAAATAATGGGATTCAAATTCTACAAAAGATTTAGTAATTCAATCTTGTTGTACAAATCATCCCATTTTATCTCTTCAGGACGCCACCCGAGTGCTACTAGCAGTGCCAGTGCCAGCTTCCTACTCCAACCACCCTTCAATTCTCACCACCAAGTTAATAATAACAATAGCTATAACAACCCTCCTCCTTTCATAATCCATAGAAGGTGGCATTTTGGCCATTCTCATGCCCATCACTCTGACCACCACCACCGACCCTCTCCTGGTGAGCAAAGCGAAAGCATATTCCGTTTGGGACTCGCTGCCGATATCGGCTTGGCGGCTGGAAAGGCTTTCACTGGCTATTTATCTGGTAGCACTGCCATCATCGCCGACGCTGCTCATTCTGTCTCTGACGTGGTGCTTAGTGGGATTGCGTTGTGGTCTTTCAAAGCTGGGATGGCTCCTAAAGATAAAGAACACCCTTATGGTCACTTTTTTTAATCTGTACCTAAGCTCTACTCACTCTCTCTCTCTCTCTCTCTCTCGGTTTAGGTTTTAGGCTGTAATCATGTAATTTGTTGAAAAATGATTATTAATGTCTTTTAATCCTAGCAAATCTATGCAGTAATGTCCAAATTAGTAAAACATATTTGGCTGTTTTAACTTGTCTTGGGTTGGGATTTCTCTTGCATCTGTCCTTGTGGAAACATAGATATTTTAGAGGAAGCAGAGAATAATCTGAATTTTGTTTTCCCTCTTAAACATCCAGAAAGGCCTGCGCATGTCTATCGATAAATCATCCTGGGATTGATTTTTAATTGATCCGGGATGGTTCATTCAATCGATTCATGATGATATATGCACATAATAAAGTTTGTTTTGCCCGTCTTGTATTGAGCACCGTTTTTGTTCTATAGAACCTTAGCTTCAAGTGTGTCTTGGATACCCCTAGTAACAGCTAAATTTGATGTGCTGTATTTATTTTTGGTTCCTGAGTTTTTTTTTCCTTCGCATAAGGTGTACAATAATCTTTTAGATGCATTGTGCATAGGGGCCTGTTTCTTGGTTTCATAATTGGTTTTCCTTCCTCTCAGGGCATGGCAAGTTTGAAACTCTTGGAGCCCTTGGGATATCTTGCATGCTTTTAGCAACTGCTGGTGGTATTGCGTGGCATGCATTAGATCTTTTACTTGTATAGTTCATTTCCTCTTGTTTCTCATCTTCATTAGCACCGACCATGAAGTTTGTCCACATTTTGGAATAAAATTACTCTACCTGCCTCACATAAACTTCATAAAGGATTTTGAATAAAAAATTGTAGAAATCAACCTTTTTCGTGTGCAGGGGTTGCTGACTGCAGTGCCTGAGGTAGCAAACCATCCATTGACCCATGAACATGTGCATAATCATCTTCAAGGTGGGCATCATCATGGGGTTGACATGGATCATCCCATCCTTGCTTTGAGTATGACAATTGTATCAATTTCTGTTAAAGAAGGGTAAGATATGTTGCATTATTTCTGGACAATCCTCTTTTGTTTCCTCTTTAGGAAGAGGTGGTTGCTTCTCTTTCACTTGCCTGTTCAATAGCCTTGAAATTATTCATTTGGCAGATATACCACGGTCTATTCAGATAATAATAACTTTATGTTGATGGACATATCCTTGAAGTCTTTTCTTTTGCAATGGTTGTGCTGCCATTGTGTGATGATGGTTTTTGAAGTGCAACTTTGGTTAATAAAATCTCATTTGAAACATGTAGCCTGTTTTGCTAAATATTTCTATATACACACCCGTGTCCATGGCTTCTAAAGGCAAAAACAACTAGGAGCTTTCTGTATTGTGTCTATATATGTATCTATGACCCTTACATCCCACTCTACATCCTTTATTTCTTGTGCAGAAGATAACACCCTAACTACGTTCCCTGCTCTGTGGCTTGTCTATTTCCTGTCTATAGCATCTTTTCCAGCTTCCTTTTCTATTGAAATCTATGATCTTGGCTCATTTGTCTTTGTGTCACCTCATGTTTCTTTTTCCTGCAGGCTTTACTGGGTAACAAAACGAGCTGGGGAAAGGCAAGGAAGTGGACTAATGAAAGCAAATGCTTGGCATCATCGTGCAGATGCCATTTCATCTGTTGTTGCTCTTATTGGTGTTGGTAAGAAGATTTTATTCATGTAGCTGGCATTCAGTATGGTTTGGTCTAAGTTGAACATGAAGCTAATTATTCCAAGATATTTTAACTAAGCAGCATAATTTGTTTAAGACTTGCAGTATAGTTTAGAATTACTGCAACATAATGACAGACTGTAGATTAATTATCAGTACATAATCCGTTTAAAAATCTGAATTTGATTTAATGTCATGGAAGATTTGTCAAAAAACACACTATCAAGACCCCAATAAGTTTTGGATCAATAAGATTCCTAAAATTAAACTGATGTGAAAGCCGAAATCATGCTTGCAAGATGTGTTTCACTTAATTTGTAAAAAACATCTGTCTTATATACTAGGCAGCCAATTGTTCTTTCAAAATTTCTTATTTTGGTGCCAACTGTTCAGTGTTTCTGAAATGTCAATGTCCGCGTGAATGATGAATAACACTTAGCCCTATTCTTTCTCATCATTCCTGCACGAAGTATTTTATGGTGCCTTTTCATAGCATATTATGACGTGAGGCTGTAACCTGGTTCATCCTATTGACTTGGGCAAAGTACTGGCCCTCTTTTCTTCTATCTTTAGTTTCACTGAAGTGATTTGTTAGTGGTTTTTTTTTATATATATTTATTTATTGTTAAAACATAGGCAGATGCAAAAGCAAGACTTTGAACAGAGGACCTCCTGGTATCCTTGGCCAAATTTTAACCACTTGTGCTAACCCTTGGTACCATGGCCATTTCTATACGTCTTATAAAGCACAAGCCATATAGTGATATAGTCTGTTTCATCTTTGGAAAAACTGTTTTCCAATTCTTCTAATAGATAGTATTCAATACACTTTTAATCTTCTTGTTCTGCCCATTCATTTCTCCCAAGTGTTCTTAAATCACTGATGCTAGTTGACCATCAATTTATTCTTCATCACTTTAGGAGGGGCTATTCTTGGGGTAAAGTTTCTGGATCCTCTTGCTGGACTTGTTGTCTCGGGTATGATACTTAAAGCTGGACTTGAATCAGGGTACCAGAGGTATACCTCCAATTACTTTGACTTAATCTTTCACTGAGCATCAGATGCATTTTCTAGCGGCATGAATCTCCTTATCTGACATCATGTTATGGACAAATCATAGTGTTTTGGAACTGGTAGATGCTGCAATCCCAGAGGAAGATCTGTATCCTATAAAGCAAACAATACTACAAGTTCAGGGAGTCCAGGTAGGCATCGGGATTTTATTCCTATAAACCCTTTTCTTTTCAGAACTTCTATGGTCATTTGTTTAGTGTTCACTATTCATTTAATATTACCTATCATTTAGGCTCTTTTGGTTGCTGACATAGTTTCAGAATACTGAAAGTCGCTACTTAACAATAGTGGAAAATGCATAAGCTAATAGCTGTGGATATCCCATCACAATGAAATTTCCTTTTAGTTTTGTCAGTTTGCAATTTTGTCCCATGTATTGAACCTAAAACTAATGGGACAGTTCAACTTTTTCAGCTCAACATCTTTGGTTGGCTGGCTTTGCATTAAATTTGATTCAGAAACATAGAATAGTCAGATATGATGCTAACTGCTAATCAGTAAATGATTGTGGTTCTTCTGTACAACCCATCTCCTTTGCCATGAGTTTGCTTGGAATGCCAGAGACATGGTGCCAGCTTTTGCAGCAAGAGACCTTGTAGTGCTTATATAGAAATAATACACATTTTGATCGCAAATATGATTACCAGTTAATAAAAAATTCCAATAGAACTTTTTATTAATATTTGTTGGGACAGTTCCGGGGGGGGGGGGGGGGGGGGGGTGGTGGTTAACTGCTAGTGAAGCAACATAACTGTGATAGATATTCCCAAGTTTTGATTTCAATAATCAATAACCAGTGGAATGGCCATACCACCCATGAAATTCCTGAGACTTTTGAACACCATGTAGAACTATGAAGTGCAATTTCTTTTTTTCATGATACTTTACGAGTCATTTATTTTTAATTTTTTTCATCTTGAATGTCTAGACTACACTAAAATTTCCTAGTACATTATTCAACAAATACCACCACTGCAATTAGTTTAGAAATTCCCAGAGGGATTTTGTAGAACCATATACCTGATTGGAGATTTTATCACTACTCAAATGGAAATTTTGAAGTTGATGGAGTTGAATAGAATTATCAATAAAGGTAGAAAGGAATAAAAATGTGATCATCCCTTTTGCATGGCCTGTAAAGTGTACCTTATGATTAGTCCTGTCATATATGTTGAATGATGGTTGAGTACTTTTAGTTGGTCTTTGCTTCCTGGCATTGTTGCTCAAGAATCCTTTGTAATTGTTTACAGGGATGCCATCGCTTGAGAGGAAGGAGGGCTGGTTCATCTCTATACCTTGATGTACATATTGTGGTGGGTTATTCTTCTGAATGTCAAGTTGTTTGATGCTTTTGTGGTACAATTCGAAGTTTAGTTGAAAATCTGAATTTATGTTAAGACAATTGACCTTGTGGTTTCCCTCTTGATTGACATGGTTTATTTTACTTGCAGGTTGATCCTTTTCTTAGTGTTAGTGCTGCTCATGAAATCGGTGAAAATGTTCGCCAGGAAATTCACAACTCCCATCCAGGAATAGCTGAAGTTTTTATACACATAGGTATGATACTTGATTCTATCATCTGCCATGAATGGTTGAGTGAGAGGGTAACACAATGGATGACATCTTCTGGATAATTATTATTTGACTTAAAAGCTTTCGAAATCTAATTGGGTAGTCCCAATAAGGAGTGTCAGTTGGATCCTGTTTATTTTAGTTGCTAATCCAAAGTTCCAAACCCTTGATTTTCTGTTTGCCTTCTAATTTCTTGGTCAACATGGTCTATCAAATGATTCAATGTCTTACCATCTTTCTTATGTCCTTATTTTGTTTTCCAGATTATGTGTCATTACCGTTTGTCTAACAATTCACCATATGTGATCACCTTTTCCCTTTACATATATAGAATTGACTCTACAGTTGTGCCCTACCACATTTTCTAATGTGCTTGCAGATCCCGCATATTTATGTATTTCTCCTACTATGATGGATCAAGAAGAAAATTTAAATGGAAAAGTGAATCAGAATAAAAAGATTTCTTTGGATGACAAAGACATTGAACTGATTGTTTCTGACGTTTTCTCATCAAAGATCCCGGAGGTATTTGTCTCATTTTATTGTTTTAACCTTTTTTTTCTTTCAACCTATAAGAGGTTTTAATGGATTTCAGAAAATAGAGGTTGAGCGTATAACACGCCACCTGATGCAAGGCAATATATTACTCCAAATTGAAATTTCCATGCGCCCTAGCATCTTGATCAGGTATGTAAGTCAGCCTTTTGATGTTCTTGATCATCATGTTGTGCTATGTTTGATATTTTTCCTTGCGGCATCATAGGGACGCCATGGAACTGGCAGGAGAAGCAGAAAAGGAAATCTTAAAGGCATCCTCTAGTATCATTCAAGTTGGTTTTCTGCTAAGATTAGGGAGTCCCATCCCCAAGTTTGTCAATGAGTAGTTGGGATGCGTCAGGGACGGAAGCTCATCCACTGATCTGCATGTTTTGTATTTTGGAACACTGCATTTGTTGCATTTTGTATACATAATCCCTAACCCTGAAAGCGGAATTGTCTAATTGCTTATGAGAGATACCATACAAAGACTGCTAGGAGTAACCCTATAACATTCTATAAAATAAAACAGTAGGATGGAATTGCATACCATTGGAAGCCATAATATCTGAAGAAACCCTTGTTAAAAAAATAAAAATTCACGCCTGCCTCCCTTTGCCACCTATTCTTTTAGTGAGGGAAATCGTATAAATTTTGCTATCAATTATCTATTATGATTTATTTGGTGTTCTTCTGTAGTGGGTCAAGAACATAATTAGGAGGATAATTATCCATCATGATTCTTTAAGTTCCTCAGTGATTATTAAACAAATTAATTGGTAAAATTTATCAATTTATCTTTAATTGAAAATCTAAGTTAAACATGAATACTAACACAAGGTTACCGGGCCACTTCAATAAATAAAAAAAACTAACAATAATTTGACTCACAAACTTGCACCAAAAAGACCAATTTAAAAAATAATAGCTGATAAATCAATTAAAATGATACTTTAACATTATAATTAGCTTAGGTCACATTATAATTACTTAGGTCATTAATATGAGTCATAAGTCAGACAGCATACATGTTCTCTTCCATGTATTACCATATTTACAACCATCACTAATACAATCTTTTATAATTTAATGACACCTATAATTTTCTTATGTCTAGGTACCCAAACCCCTTGTATGTAGTAGAATTGAACTTCAAATTAAAATCTTAAGAAAACGATGTCAAAATAAGCCTAAATTTAATAGATGATGCAATCTCACCCCTAGAAGATGGAATATGAAGTTTAATTGATTATGAAGTGGTTTGTTTATGGTTTACTAAGAGTTGTGTTTTTGCGGTAAAATTGAATCAACCTTCAAATTTTGTTTAATCCTTTTTTTTTTGTTTTTTTATGCTACTGATATGATTAGAGAAAGTAACAAGATGGAATATTTCTTTTTTTTTCTTACATGCCGCAGACATAAAGAAGAAGAAGATGAACGATGCAAACAATGAAAAAGTTAAAGGAACACCAAGAAAACAAAAATAACAGAAGGATATGACCTTGTTTCGGAACCTAACTCTGATATCAACAGATGTGAACCCCTTGATCATGTGGTCAAGCAACCTCCAACAAAGATCATATATCCCTAAGAAAGCCAAAAATCAAGTTTGAAAAGTGTGATATTATGAGAACCTGTCTCAAAGCACCAACATTATTGGAATTGAATCGAATGATGCCACAAGATTGGTTATACATTGATAAGTCAGATTTGATCTTTGTCCCAACAAAGATAATGTGATGCATCACGCAAAACACAACTCATACCCATTATTATCCTCCAATGGTGGCATGCCTTCACAATCAGATATGTCACTTTCAGATTTGATATCAACATTATCTCTAATCATCATGATTTTCTTGTTTGGACACTCCGAAGCATAATGTCCATGTCCCTAACACTTGAAACATTTAACCTCATGAGTATGTTTAGGTTGAGTTTTGTATTTACCTCTGGAACCAGTAAGGACATCAACTTTAGCCTTTGGTGGTTTGACTTTGGAAGGAATAAATGACCCTAGCTAGACAATACCCTTTCTACTTAGATTCAGCTTCCAAGATGATGAAGAACCCGAATTAAATGTTAGCCGAACATGTCCCTTACTTTTAAGTTGTCTCTTCACTTTCGTAGCCATGTGAACCATGTCCTCTAGCTCCACATAATATTATAGCTTAACAATATTGGCAATGTCCCGATTCAACCTATTAAAAAATCTAGCCATGGTGGCTTCTCTATCCTCAACAACATTGACCCGAATCATTACTATCTTCATTTCTTTATGATATTTATCTACTGACTTAGAGCCTTAATTCAGACTTCGTAGCTTCAGATATAAGTCTTTATAATAGTGGTTTGGCATAAATTGTCTCCTCATTAAGACTTTCATCTCCCCTAAGTCTGAACGGGTCGCTCTCCCCATTTCCCCACCTATTGATTACAATATGATCCCACCAAATCAATGCATACTCCGTAAACTCAATGACCACCAATTTCACATTTTTTTTTGTTTAGAATAATTATGGCAATCAAAATTCCAATCTACCTTTTTCTTCCACTCCAAATAAGCCTCAGGATCGCTTTTATCTTGGAAGTTAGGAATTTTAAGTTTTATGGAGTCCAAGCCCTCGTCCATATCTTCATTATTCCCTATGCCATGAAAATTCACATTCCTCACCAACAGATGCAAAATCATAGTCATCTTTACCCGCATTTTCATTTTCATCAACAAACTCTTCAAAATCATATTTGACATCTGTACGACCCTTCGAATCGTATTTCTTCGGCCTATGACTCGCAATTGGAAAGCGACGTCAAGGTTTTATGTTGCCAATTTGTTGTTTTTAGATATTCTTCGAATCTGTAAAATTTGGATAGTAGCACAAAATATATTCTCACACCACTTGTGTTTCACATAAAAATCAAGGCTTTTCACTTTAATAAGCTCACTACGCCTTTTACCTTACAACTTGCTTTCTTTTGGTTCTTTAGGAATTGAAATCAATAAATCAAAGTCAGTAGCCTTCACATCGCAATCCAATTATAATTTTTAGACTCAAGAATCAATAAATATACTAAAAACAAAGCAAAATGAAACTACGATTATGATTTCATGAGTAGCAATGCAAATTCGTACGAATTGTAGCCGAAACGAAGACACGAAATAAAACAGAAGTGAAAATTAGTGAACACAATTACTTGAATCCTAAATAATCCAATTATAATAGAAACAAAATGATTTGGACAAAAACAAACAGTAAGGATTACGTTTTAGAACTTGATGCAAATCTGACCCGTTACTAATTTTTTTACATACCAGAATTGAAAACTAGACTAAACGATATCAGAATGACCTCTAGTTCAAAGATATATCATCTTTTCTCTGATACCAACTGATACGAACCTCTTGATCACGTGCCCAAACAACCCCCAACAAAGATGGTACTTCCCTATGAAAGCTAAAAATCAGGTTTGAGAAGTGTGACACAATGAAAACCCGTCCCAAGACACAAACACTATTGGAATTGAATTGAATGATGTCATAAGGTTAGTTATACCTTGATAAGTCAGATTTGATCTTTTCCCAACAAAGATAATGTGTTGCATCACACAAAACACAAGTTTATTTCATATATCCATCGCTACCTGCTTTTCAACATACAAAACACTTATATAATGCTTCAAATAACCCTAATGGATCCTAATATGTGGGCTGATTTGAGCCCACTTATAAAATTGACTCAAATAAGTAATAATAAACCAAAGACCAATAAGAAAATAATAAAAACCTGAAATTAATATTCTAAATATGCTAGAGTTAGATTTGCCACCCTTAAAAAGTCCCAAATAGATTAGAAAATCTTATCTAAATGTGGAATTAATTCTGAAGTCTTGCCTATTGTGCTTAGTTTCCTTGTTTTACATGGACAATTAATGAAGAAAATCTCCCTCTTTTATACTTTCTAATTTAATTTCCTTCCTAGACTAAGAGAATCATTAATTAATCATTCATGGCTTAGGAAATCAGATCTGATAGCCCCCCTAGCATCCTTTGTTGACTAAGAAACTTTCTCCTTTATTGATAAATATTCTCTTAAATAATAGGGAAATTAATCAATGAAATTCCTTGAATTTTAGGAGAATATTTTTCTAATTTAAGTCCTTGTAGAATTAGAAAATCAACCCTAAACAAATCTGATATGATCCCAATATCTTAATTAACCCAAGCCAACTTTAGACCCCATGTAACCCAAACCCATATTCATTAATAGAGACCATATCAGACCCAAAATATAGATATTCTAACTCCTTGAAGCTTACTTAAGTCTATAAATGAACATTTATAGCTTGCATACTTTGTTTGCAAATTCTTTAGATTCAAAACCTTGAGGTTATGTCATATACACATCCCTGTGAAGATTTCCATTCAGGAATGTAGTTTTAACATCCATTTGCCAAATCTCATAATCATAGTATGTAGCTATAACAAGCAAAATTCTTATGGATCTTAACATAGCCACTGGCAAGAAGGTTCTATCAAATTCAATAACTTGTCTTTGTTTGTAACCTTTGACAACTAGTCTGGCTTTGTACGTTTGTATATTCCCATCCATGTCAGTCTTTCTCTTAAGGACCCACTTACATTCAATGATTTTATTCCTTCAGGTGGATCAACCAAAGTCCATACTTGGTTGGTGTACATGGAATCCATTTCAAATTTCATAGCTTCAAGCTATCTTTTAGAATCAATATCAAATATTGCTTCTATGTAGTTGGTAGGCTTATCAATCATAAGTAACTTGTCATTCTCAACATCCATGAGAAGTTGATATCTTAATGGTGCTTGATGTGTCCTACCAAATCTATGGAGTTCTTGTGTTTCTTCACCTTGATACTGATCATCCAAAGTTACATTCTCAGGCTCAGGTTCCACTTGGATGTAAGTTTGTGGCTCTTGAACTTCTTTAAGTTCAATTTTCCTCCTACTATTCCTTTCAAGAACAAATTCTTTTTCTACAAAGGTAGCATGTTTTGAGACAAAACCTTTTGCTCAATAGGGTGGTAGAAATAATATCCACATGTTTGTTTTGGATATCCCACAAACTTACATGACTTAGCTCCTAACTTTTCAGATACATTATGCTTCACATAAGTGTCACATCTCCAAATCTTTAGGTATGATAAGTTTGGTCTCTTGTCTTTTCATATCTCATATGAAATCTTATCAACATATTTGAATGAAACCTTATTTAAAAGGTAAGCAGTAGTTTGTGGGGCATATCTAGAAAGAAAATGAAAGGTCTATATAACTCATTATCTAATAAGGTGTGATTTTTCCTTTCAGAAACTTCATTGTGTTGTGGTGTTCCAGGAGGTGTCCATTGTGATAGAATCTCATTCTCTTTTAGATAATATTGAAAAATATTAGCTTAAGTATTCACCACCTCGATTAGATCGAAGTATCATAATATTTTTTCTAGTTTTCTTTTCAACTTCATTTCTGAATTCCTTGAACCTTTCAAATGATTCAGACTTATATTTCATTAAATACACATAACTATATCTAGAATGATCATTAGTAAATGTAATGAAATATGTATATCCACCTATGACATGAACATTCATTGGTCTATATATATCTGTATGTATCAAACCTAACAATTTTTTTTGATCTTTCACTCTTTCCAGTTAAGAGTGTTTTGGTTATCTTACCCAATAAACAAGATTCATAAGTATCATATGATTCATAATCAAAAGGATCAAAATATCCTTCTTTATGTAGCTTAATGATTCTTGTTTCATTAATATGACTTAGTCTACAATGCCATAACTAAGATAAATGTGGATTATCTAATTTATTCCTTCTGATGTTTATATTGAATGTGGGTATCTCTAGATTACATACAAACCATTTGTATAATTACTTAATCCATAATAAACATCATTATTATAGAAAAAATAATATTTGTTCTTAATAATAAATCTAAATCCATTCAAATCTAAATAAGCAATGGATACAATGTTTTTAGCAAGTACTGGATCAAAATAACAATTATCAAGTTCTAGTAACATCCCACTAGGTAAAGTTAAATTATAAGTTCCTACAACTAATGCAATAACTCTTGCTCCATTACCTACATGTAGGTCCACTTCACCCTTAAGCAATCTTCTACCTTTTTTTAGTTCTTGATCATTATTACAAATATGAAAACCATATCTGATATACAATATCCAAGAAATGTTATGTGAAGTAGCAAGATAGTTTTCAATCATATATATCACACGAGTATTTACATTAGGACATTTTATTATCGGACTTGAGAACAATTCCTTAGAGGTCTTATACTTTTTAACATCAAACAATTATTTGAGATGCTTAATCAGATTATAAGCATCCATATTCTCATACTCTATTTGAAGTTTAGGTGACATACTAGCCAAAATCACACATGTAGCCTGCTCATCGTCATCAATATGACGATGATATTTTGTCTTAACTTCAATAAGAGCATCCTCATTAGAGACACGAGGAATATGACTTTCAAACACATATAACCTTCTTTCTTGTTTGAGAACAATTCTTAAATTTCGGTACCACTCCAAGAAGTTTGATTTAGTCAATTTGTTAGCATCAAATATACTTTGTAGGGATATATTACTACTGATTTTATCTATCAACCTATTTATGTAAAGAGAGCGAGTATTAGTTTCATGCATACATATTTAAATTAAAATTTAGAAAAGGTCTTTAATTCTAATTTGATCTCCCACTATTTTCTTGCAAATTAATAGCCCTCCCTATTAATTTAGGAAATCTCGCTTAGATTTTCTTAATGGGCTAGAATCCCGTTTAATTTATTTGAACTTGAGTGACTTAACAAATTAAAATAAATTAAATTAGATAGATAACATAGTTTATTAATCACATCTTTATGTGACTCCTAGATAAATTAGGTGACAAATCTTTGTTTAAACATATCATATATGTTTCACCTAACTCATGCCTCTAACTTCATATGATCATGAGTGACTTATCCAGATTATACAAGTTAGTTATGTAAGACCTAATTTTATAGCATTAAACATATTCGATTTATAGTAACATTGAGTAACTTAATAAATTATCCATGAATAGAACTTTGATTTTATGCATATAAAATTGAAAGACAACTATTCATGTTCTCAACATGTACTTAATATATAATTGAGGAATTTATTATCAATTAACTAGGTCTCATACATAACATGACATAATAGATATACATTTCATACATAACAATTTATATATAAACATTAAACTAAGCTAATTCCCTTGAGCTAATTGAATGGAATTAGATAGTCAAATCCAAGGTAGTTGTAGCAAGTCTTCATAAATTCATTGCAAGCATTTAAACCACAGTTATTAAACCCGGCCCGGCCCGGCGGGTCGACCTGGGACCCGGTCGACCCGGTGGTTGGACCGGTCTGGGTTTAATAAAAGACTGGCTGTGGCAACAGCCCGGCCAAACCCGGGCGACCCGGGCGAACCCGGACGAGACCCGGTTTTTTTTTTTTTTTTTTTTTTTTTTTTTTCAAATGTGGGATTTGAAACCCATTAGTATATATACTCTATGTTTCCATGAAAAAAACCATGTTTTTTCAATGTGGGATAAAAACCTTTTGGTTTAAATATTTCAACTTAAAAGGATAACATAGTATCTTTTCAATGTGGGATTTGAAGCCCTTTCATATATATATACTATGTTCCCATGAAAAAAACCATGTTTTTTCAATGTGGGATAAAAAACCTTTTGGTTTAAATACTTCAACTTAAAAGGATAACATGGTATCTTTTCAATGTGGGATTTGAAACCCTTTCATATATATACTCTATGTTCCCATGAAAAAAACCATGTTTTTTCAATGTGGGATTTGAAACCCATTAGTATATATACTCTATGTTCCCAAGAAAAAAATCATGTTTTTTCAATGTGGGATAAAAAACCTTTTGGTTTAAATACTTCAACTTAAAAGGATAATATATTATCTTTTCAATGTGGGATTTGAAACTCATTAGTATATATACTCTATGTTTCCAAGAAAAAAGTTATGTTTTTTCAATGTGGGATAAAAAACTTTTTTAGTTTAAATACTTTAACTTAAAAGCTTAACATAATATATTTTTAATGTAGGATAAAAAACTTTTTAAAATATTCTTTTAAACTTCATAATATGTATAATCTATATTTACATGGATTTTTTCATATGAAATATTAAAACTTTAATTTTTCCGGGTTAATCCGGGTTGACCCAAGTTGACCCGGGTTGACCCATGAAACCCGGGACCCGGCCCCTTGGCCGGGTCAACCCCCGGGCCGGGTTTAATAACTATGATTTAAATTGTAGCCTTCATCACTATTTCTTTCTTCGTCTTGGATTACATAATAATTTTCTATCTAAATTCTTACATTTCTAAATTACATAACATTTACATAATTAATTAAAAAAATATCGAGTTACATTCAAGGGGAATCAAATGAGAAAAAAATTACAACCCAGAAGAAAAAATAGAGATAAGTTAGGACACGCAGGTTCTATTTAATATAAATTACAACCATTCAACCTTCAAATAAAAGCACAATCACATTAGTCTTTAATGTCCATTAAACATTTTAATATGCAGAATTAAAAATATATATTGCAAGTTATTCTAATTATTGACTTTATGTGCAATTTAAAATAATATTTCTAACAGTTAGAAATATTCAATCAAATCCAATTTGATAATTTCCCAAACAAAAATTTTTGGCTGAAAAAATCTCTCAATAAATTAGAAAAAAATATTTTTTTAAAAGAAATTTAATTAAATAAATCCTAATCCTATTAGGATAATATAAAACTAAAAAAAAATTAAACAATTTAATCCATTCTTAATTCTATTAGGAAACTTAATTCTATAATTAATTTAATTTAGGATAAAATCTAAATTTCATTTATAGAGTGTAAATTCATAATTTACCTTAAGACCTTAAATTGTAATTAGAAATAAAGTTTTAGGGCCATATTCACAATATGCAAACTTAAAAGCCTAATATTTAAAATTAAAAGGGGTAGGGGTAAGGGGTAATTTCCCCAAACCCTAAAGAGACACCAGGGGCATAATCATAATTCTGCCCTTCTTCATCTTCTTCCCCATTACCAGCACTGGGCTCTCTGCCCATTGCCAGTGGCTGGTGTAGTGGTAGCCAACGCTGCTGTTCGCCAACAACGTGAGAGACAACCCCTCGCGGTGTATCGCCTTTAGCATGAGGCTTCTACCTTGCGTTGGAAGAACAGTGACACCAATGGCTGTTGGTGAAGAGGCGCTATGTCTGGCTGCGTGTGGGCTTATGCGCCATACAAGGTGCACAAGCGGCTAGCACCGCTGCTAGTGGAGGCACAACGACCAAAACCTTTTTTTTAGTCACTGGAATCTAGACATAAAATCCATATTCCAACCAGATCTGATCTGTTCAAAACAATAACTAATCATTTTTTTTTTAATTTTTCACACACAAAATTAATTCTTAATTAACACCAATAACAATAAAATATGCAATCAAACAACCCTAATTGTTCTAACGAAGGCTCTGATACCACTGTTAAGTTCCTGAAATGCATACACATAGCTGAAATAATAAATTTAAGGTAATATTCGGGAGTCCCTAGGATCCCGTTAGACAGATTTAGAGTTATTTATGGATTTATTACTTGAAGATCTGATCTTCTTTGGCTTTGAATAATTCTTTAAAGGCTGAGTTGTTGTAAACCACAAGTCGTCTAATTGTTTGGCCTCCAACAGAAATCCACACGAACCACCAATGATAAATCTCCTAAATCCCTATTTAGAAGAGATGGATTGTTATGCCTAGAATGCTAGCTCTTTATTCTGTGACTCATGTAGTTTTCTATCTAACAGATAACCCTTCTAAAATAAGAGGTATAACTTTATATTTATAGGGAATCCTAAAAACTCTATAAATAATAAAATATATATTTTCTTCTTAAAGAATATTCAAAAATTATTTAAGGATAGTTTTATAAATTTAATCAATCAAGTCTCTATTTGATTATTCTAAGACTAGAATTATAATCCTTGAATTAAATACATTCTAGTGATTAATTTTTTAAATTATTTTCAATCATGTCACACTTGATTAATTATCCCAGTTTAATTTCTGAAAAATGATTCTTAATGTGTGTAACCTATTAGGTTTCTAATATGTTGATCCAAATATAAATTATAATTCTAAATAAATAGAATTAAATAAATCAAATAATTTAATTTATTATCAATTCAATAATTGATTAATTTATATTTGAAGATCAAGTACATCATCTAGGAGTGTGTCATGATCCCTAAAATATTAGAAAAGTTATAAGTGGTATGACTTAACCTTTCAATGACCAATTTCTCAGTGTGATTATTATCCCTTCATCAATAATGTTTCTATTTAGAATTTTTAACATGGAGTGTTTCTGCCATATCAAATATTCATATTTTTTCGCAACATTATAGTCATTGAACATTTGAATAAGATTTGATAGTTTTTTCAAATCTCATTCTGTCAAATCTTATTCCACCTTGCACAAGAATTTAACAATCAATACTATTTGAGAACAAGTGGAACAATCTCCCTAATTCACATAGGGTGATGAATCCTTTCTTGATCACTCAAATACCTCGATATAGTTTATGGTATATCCAATATCTGCCCATTTGTTACGTTTACCAAGATAACTTATAACATGATCAAATCATAACACTTCCTATATAAGATAACTTAGTGATTTCAAGTCTAAGGATCACTTACACGATCGTCAAATGAGCCTTTCTATAGACACAAGTGATATCTCAATATGAGATTCTCACGCGGATTAGTTCAGTTTAAATGTCTTATGACAAATACCTATATATTAATTTTAGGTATCCTTTGTACCTCAACTTATGAGAACAATTACTTTCTTTTATAAAAAAAAACACATAATATATACCGGTTTTTATGACTTTAATAAATATCTAGTATTAAGAGAGCATTGACCATGAACATTTAGGAACAATACAATTTGTTGTAATATGAATTCCATAATTATAACATTTTTATAATTTTTCTTGTAAAATATTTTTATTCCATGAACTTTATCATTAGTTTATATTCATTTATAAACATTAAATTCCTAAGTTAAATATAAATAAATATTAAAAATAAATAACATTTTTATTTAATATAATTTAATATATTTTACATAAATTAAATAATTTCACGTGTAACAACTGATAGACTACAGCCTATAAAAATTATCCTTCGCTTTCAGGTGCTGCTGGTGATGTCATCATGTCACGGGGGCACGGCTATGAAGGTGAAGCTGTTGTCCGTTGCTGAATGTTGATCTGGAGTAAGAGGACAGTTTTCTGTTTACTAGATTGAGAGGATGAAGATCTTGCGGCTGCTACTGGACTGAGAAGAGAGGCTGGAAGCTATGGAAGAAAATATCACCGTCGATAGATTGTGCTCGCGGTGCTGGTCCAGAGGAGAGGAAGAGATTGTTGCTTGGTTGTTGTGTCTGCCGTGACCAGAAAAGAAGCCTTAGATGTCACTGGAGCTGTCGCTGCCCCTGGCTGGAGATGTTTGCTACTGCAGATGCTTCAAGGGAGAAGAAATAAGGAAGCAAGGCTGCTGAGGCTTATAACTCCTACTACTGGTCAGGTTGAGTTAATGGCTGCTCACGACTGTAACAGAGGAGATGTGGCTGCTGCTCACGGCTGAGACTATGTTGCTCAAGGCTGCAGCAGAGGTGATGAAGTTGCTGCTGGACACTAATGAAAACTTCAGCTGCACTGTGGCTTCCATTAGACAAAGAAGATGCATAAGTAATCATGGAATGCTGATGGTTCTGCTGCTGCTGCAACTATCGGTGTGAAGCCTAGCTATGGTGGCTGCCATTGAACAGAGAAGATGCAGAAGTAATCGTTGTTGTGGTGGTGCTCACCATCAATGAAGATCAGTCTTGAATCAAGGAATGAATGGGAGGAGGACCACTTGTTCTTCTTTTCAAGTCCAGTCACGATCTTCCTTTGCTTTAAAAGAGAGAGTTCATTTTTTCATCACCTGAAAGGCTAGTCACGTACGGGTTTCTTGTTGTTTAAGGGAATGGGTCATGTGTTTTTTTTTTTTTTTTTTGAAGAGAGTGTTTTTAATGTGTACAGGAGAGGAGCCGGAGAAAGATTGAGGACGACTGGTTTGGGAAGAATCAACTGGTTGGACAGCTACTGGGGTGATGGGGAGGGGGAGTTGTTGTTTCAATGGTGATGGTCCAGTTGAAGGCGGAGCTTACTTTTTTGAATGTGGGAGGTGATGGATTTTTTCTTAGTAATTGAGGAGAGAGTCACATTCCTTTTTGCTTGGCTTTTTTTCTTGGATATTTTTAGGAAAGTGTGGATTGAGGTTTTTTTTTTTTTTTTAATGCCCTAACTAATATCTATCTTTTTTTTATAACTATTTAATGGTAAAAAAATTATCTTTTTCCTGCTAGGTCTCCAAATAAACTTGGTGATTAAACAATCTAAAATTACATTGGTCCTTCATTTTTTTCTTTACACTTTTGGTTCCCATTTTTTTCTTTACACTTTTGGTTCCTTTATTCATATATTTTTAATTTTTTTTAATTTTGATATTTTTGAAAAAAAACAATATCAATGTTGACTCGATGAAAAAAATAAACAATGATTTTGAAATGGATGTGTTAATAGCTGAACGCGTTGAAAATAAATTTTTGAATTTTAAATTATTTTGAAAAGACATTAAAAATGCCTAAAATAATGTAAATACATCAAAAATATATTTTTTGAGTTTTTTTTGTTCTTTTCCCCACTATTTATGAATTTTTTTAAAACTCTTAATAAAATGAGGTAAAAAATCAGGTTATGACGTGTGTTTGGGAAAAGTTGTGAATGTGATATTTATATGACTTTGTGAAGTTGAATGTTCATGGATTAATATGGCATTAGAAGTTGTAATTGAAATAGAAATTCTTAATTGAATGGATGTTTGCATGTTGTAATATATATTTGGAAAGTGTAGGCAATGAAATTTGGAAACCTTGATGTTATTGAACTTAACAAAATAGAGATAAGGGTTGAATTGCATTAACAATAAACACTACAAGATTTCACAGTTTTACCAACGGAAAAATTCCGTCGGTGTGTGATTAGAAGTTCGTCGGTGATTTTTTTACCGACATCATCACCGACAGATTACGTCCGTCGGTGATTCCCCCTTCCGTCGCTATATCGGTCGGAAACACAAAAAAACCATTTGCCGATGGTTTTACAGACGGAATTTGCGCGCAAAAAAAAAAAAGATTCCCGCTTGAAATATACCGACGGATTTTTAGTCCGTCGGTATATTGTGATTTACCGACGGACAATAACCGTCGGTAAATCTGTCGGTGAGTGTGTGAAATACCGACAGAATATGTCCGTCTGTAAATTCATCGGTAATTGTGGAAGCTACTGTTAAATGCCGACGGATTAATTCCGTCGGTAAGTCTGTCGGTGAGTGTTTAAAATACCGACCGAAGTCATCCGTCGGTAAAAGCCTTGGTAATAGTTTTTTTCTTAATTTGTTTTTAAAAAATTATTTAGGATATATAATATAAAACTATATAAATTAATTGTAATACAAATCAATTATGCAAATAAAATTTATATTAAACATAAAAAAAAAAAACCAAAGTTAAATAATATTCATTACAAACTGAATATGTTTTAAGAAAAATATTAAATGAAGTTTTAAAGGTAAATAATGTTGATTACAAATTAATATAAAGATGATGGAGCTGGAGGAGGAGGGGGAGATCCTGGCGGAGGCTGGTGGTTATACGGCCAAAAAGGATTAGGCGCACATGTTCCACTATTTGACAAGTTCATAATCATTGCGTGAAGCTGTTCATAAGCCGCTTTTTGTTGTTCATGAGCCGCTTCATACTCCGTTTTTTGTTGTGCTTGAGACGCTTTGAGTTGCTCAGACTCCGTTCTTTGTTCCGCTCTTTGTTGTGCATGAGACGCTTTGAGTTCTGCGTACTCCGCTTTTAGGTTATCGTATTTCTCGATGAGCTGAGCCGTGTGTTGCTGCAAGGCCACGAACTTCTTAGATTGAGAGCTCGATATTGATTGGGAGCTCCCAACGGTTGAAACACTACGGGTCGACCGCAAGTTGTCGGCCGTAGTGTTGGAGAGCCCGTAAACCCGATTTTTATCGGGTCCACCTGACGAGCCAACCTCCATCCACAAATCCGGATCGAATTCCGGATGGGTCAAAATATCGTCCCCGTATCTCTCCCTCAACCGATTATTATAGGTCTCCTGAAAATAAAAAAAAAGTAATCATCATATTCAATAAAATAAACATAATAACTTACAAAATAAAATGGTTGAACAAACATACCACGAAATGCTGAGCACGGTTATCAACGAACTGTTGCGCCCCCTTCTGGCGGTCTTGACTCCGCACGTGCGTCTCCACAAACAGCTCCATCAGGCTCGGCTCACGTCCAAGAGACGCAGCCTATAATGAAAAAAGATATATTAACAACAACTGAATTTAACGATATATTTCATTTAAATTAATCTTACCATCCGTTTCGCATGTGCAGCAAACGGAACGGAGCCGCCAGTGTGCGTTGTCACCCCGCCATGAATTGGCCGATTCCGGTTGCCAGCACCGGACTGTGAGCGTCGTGTGAACCGCTCAGACGTCATGTGCTCAAGATAGTGCGGCCATATATCTTCCGGGATGTATATCGGTTTGAAATCCCTCCAAACCGCAACATCGTTCCAGCCTTGGAAACCCCTATCCCTCACGGTTTTTTTTGCCTTTTTCTGTGCTTCATACCAAAAATCACGCAACCTACTTCACGCAACCAAAAATTACATTTCGAAACATAAATTTTTGTCTAAAAAAAATCCTGTATTGTTTTCGATCTTACCTAGTTGCCGCGTGATTTTCCCACACCCTCGTCACAACAGTGTTATGCTCAATGTCCCAGCAGAATTTGTGCTGTGTATAAATAAACAAGTTTAAATAAAAATAATAATTTATTTACAATTATATTAATAAGCTGAAAATTATAAATTAATACCAACCTCAAACCTGTTAAACCATGCATTGATTTGAGGCATCCATTCAGGATGCTTGGATATCTGACTCCATTGAAACAATGGAATCTCCATCGACGATTTAAACGCCGATGATATTACTCGGGCGGCTTCAATGTTTGTGAACCTGAAAATAAATGAAATAAATTCAATAGTGATTACTTCATAAATTATGTTGTAATTTTTTTTTAAAAAAACTAAAACCTTAATAAACTTACATTGAAAGGTCGTCCTTCCACTGTGCCTCGTACTTGCGGGTAAATTGATTCCGCTGCGAAGGCACGCCGCCTCTGCGCTGTGAAGTACCGCTGGAAGAGGCAGCATCAGTTGACGGCGCAGGTGGTGTAGGTGCCTCTTCTTGAGAGGCACCTAAGGAAATATCATCCTCGCTGCTAGACGAACTAGCTGCGACCGCACTTGAGCGACCAGCTCTGGTTTTCGTTCTACGCATCTACACAATTTGATACAAATAATTATATAATTAAATTCAAATGTAAAAAAAAAATTCGACAGCACCTCCCCTATACCGAATACTACCCAAATCCACAAACCTACACATATTAACAATAGCCACAACCAATTTACCCAATCTATACTAATTATTCCAACATATTCAATTACTAATCCTAAGGTAAATTCAACATTACAATTCAAGTAATTATTCAATAATTATGCCAATACAACAAAACAATAAATTAAAAAAAAAAACTCTAGAATAACAATCAAAATAAATGGAAAAAATTAAACACAAATCATGCAATAATAAAGTAAAATTAATAATTATTCCAACATATTCAATTTCTAATTCTATGGTAAATTCAACATTAACAATAAATATTCAACAAATTAACTAATAATAATTATGCCAATACAACAATACAAAATATTCAATAAATTAAAAAAAAAAACTATAGACTCTAGCAATGAATTATGCAAAAAAAAACTATAGACTTTAATTATCTACATTACAAAAAATACACCAAAACAAAAAAAATATCAAAAAAATAGCAAAAAAAAACCCATTAAAGTAAAATGAAATAGAGGAAACACTAACCTTTTAATCTGATGGAGATTCACGATAAAAAAAGCTTGAGATCAGAGTGAAGAACGGAGAGGAAAAGAATGGTGAAAAACTGAGGAGAAGAGAAAATGAACTGAAGAGGCGGTCGGGGTAGGTTAAAAGCCAGTTTTACCGACGGATTTACCGATGGATATAAAATTAATTATTATTTTAATTTATTCCGTCGGTGAGGTGTTAAAAATCCGTCGGTAATTTTTGAATTTCGCACCAAATTTTTTAATGGCGCTCCATATTTTTTGAATTCTGTCGGTAAATTCGTCGGTAAGATGACGCGGTCAGAGATGCATTTAATGCACAACCCTTTGATATTCGCGCAGTTCGTCGGTAATTGTGTCGGTAAAATTGACACATTACCGACGGCTATAAATTCATCGGTGTGGCCGTCGGTGATTTGGTGGCATTACCAGTAATTGTTTTGGAACTCTCTGTGAAATGCCGACGGACTTATGTCCGTCGGTGTGGCCGTCGTTGATTTGGTGGCATCACCAGTAATTGTTTTCGAACTCTCTGTGAAATGCCGACGGACTTACGTCCGTCGGTGATTTGGTGGCATTACCAGTAATTGTTTTCGAACTCTCTGTGAAATGCCGACGGACTTAAGTCCGTCGGTGTGGCCGTCGGGGAGTTTGTGGCATTACCAGTAATTGTTTTCGAACTCTCTGTGAAATGCCGACGAACTTACGTCCGTCGGTATGGCCGTCGGTGATTTGGTGGCATTACCAGTAATTGTTTTCGAACTCTCTGTGAAATGCCGACGGACTTAAGTCCGTCGGTGTGGCCGTCGGGGAGTTTGTGGCATTACCAGTAATTGTTTTCGAACTCTCTGTGAAATGCCGACGGACTTACGTCCGTCGGGGATTTGGTGGCGTTACCAGTAATTGTTTTCGAACTCTCTGTGATATTCTGACGGACTTAAGTCCGTTGGTGTGGCCGTCGGGGATTTGGTGGCATTACCAGTAATTGTTTTCGAACTCTCTGTGAAATGCCAACGGACTTACGTCTGTCGGTGTGGCCGTCGGTGATGTGGTGGCATTTCAAGTAATTATTTTGTAATTGTGGCATTTCAACTAATTATTTCAAGTAATAAATATTTTGTGTTTCAAAATATATCATCCATAATCTAAATTACATGAAAAAAAGGGTTTTACATAGGGCTTCATTTTGGTAGTTAGTCAAAATTTTCTTCTTCTTCATCATCAATTGAATTGTCATCACCTTCATCGCAATCTTCAATATGAATATCATCTTCTTCATCGACATTTGCTTGTCCGCTAGAGTTCAAAACAAAATTCAACTCCTCTGCGTCAACATCAACAAGCTATCATCGAAAACATGAAAATTTGAATTTTCTTCCAATTCAATCGAAGTAGCAACTCGATATGGTTCAACCACCTCACTAACTTGAAAGACTTCATCTCGCATACTTGTGTCTTTGTTCTCATCCTGAACAACCTCGACACGACCCTGGGGTTTCGTTTTTAAAACGGACAACCAATCCACTCTTGATCGATCCTTTCTAAATGAAGGGGTGTATGTGTAATAAACTTGTTGACATTGCTTTGCGAAAACAAAGACATCGTTTATGTTGCGGAGTCTAGCTTTTGAGTTGATTTCGACCAGACCATAGTGCGGATCAACTCTGATTCCTCTGTCAGTCGTGTCATACCAATAGCATTTGAATAAAAACATTATATTCTGCTCGTTATGATATTGCAGTTCGACGACCTCTTCTAATCTACCATAGTAGTCAACTTCTAACTCACTACTAGTGGATCCCTTAACACAAACACCGTTGTTGTATGTCTTTCTTCCTTGCCCGTATTCTTCAGTATGGAAAACATATCCATTGACAAAATACCCGTTGTAGCACTTACATTTTCTTTCAGGCCCCAGGCTTAGTGAAGACAATGACTTAGGTGCACTCCTTCCCATTTGATAAACCTTGTATGTAATGTACATCAATAAACAGTAAATGAACGAGAATCTCGTAATGACATGCATACGTACAGTAATTTTGCAAGTTAGAATGAGTTTGTGATAGTGCTTACATGTGTTCTGAACCACGTGGCAAACTGCTCGTCTTGTAATTGAAAGATCTGGGATTCGGTCAGCTGTGAGTTATTGGATAGCAAATATTGACGATGTTGCCTGCAAGTGATAATGAGTGTATGATATTACAATATATAATTAACAGTATATTACTAACAAAGTTTAATTAGTATAAACTTACTGAATAAAAGGTCTCAGCTCATCATAGTTAAATAGAACATAGTTGTGTGCTTGTTTGAACTCTATTTCTGACAAATATCTTCCTCTTACGGCATTTTTAGGTGTGGGTCGTCCAATATTGGAGAATATTGACAAGTTCCCACTGGAAGGCACTTTACCGCCATCATCATGCCGTGGAACGCGATTGATTCTCGTTCTCAGATGAGGTTCGAAATAGTACGAGATAAATGTTAAGATCTCCTCAACAATATAGGCCTCACATATCGAAGCCTCAACATGCGCCTTGTTCTTAACCTTTTTCTTGAGATTAAACAAGTACCTGCATTGAAATATTAATCAAGTATTTTCAATTAAGAAAAACATATAAAATACTTTTATATATGAATTACATTGCAACTGTAATATCTAACCGTTCGAATGGGTACATCCATCTATATTGGACCGGTCCTCCAGCTTTTGCCTCGAACGGTAGATGTATAGGGAGATGCTCCATTGAGTCAAAAAATGATGGAGGGAATATCATCTCAAGTTTGCATAGTGTCTCGACGATATTCATTTGAAGCCTCTCAATGTGATCAACATTCAACTTGTTGGAGCATATATCTCTGAAGAAATGACTGATCTCCGTGAGTGCATCCCATATTCCTTTTGGCAACAAATCACGAAAAGCTAATGGGATGAGTGTTTGCATAAACACGTGGCAGTCATGACTCTTCATTCCATACAATCTGCAGTCCTCTATATTAACCAGCCTTGATATGTTCGATGCATGTCCATCCGGAAAACACAGACTCTTAAGCCATTTGTAGACTAGCAGTTGTGCGTTTTTCTCTAACACGAAGCTTGCTCTTGGTTTTGCGACCCGTGACTCATCATAAACCAACTCCATATTTTTACGGTTACAGTATAAAGCTATATCCAATCTAGCCTTGATGTTGTCCTTTGTCTTCCCCTTCACATCCATGACGGTGTTGAAAATATTCTCAAACATGTTCTTTTCGATGTGCATGACGTCAAGGTTATGGCGGAGCAGATTGGTCTTCCAATAAGGAAGCTCAAAAAAGATACTTTGCTTTACCCAATTATGGGTCAAACCAAAACCAGGAAACTTTTGCTTACCTGATTAAAGGCCAAACACAATGTCACCGTACTCTAAGACAACATCATGCAATTCTTCACCAGAAAGACGTGGGGATGCAACATCTTTTTCAACTCTGCCAACAAAGAAATCTTTTTTGTTCTTTCTGTACCTGTGATGAAGTGGCAAGAAGCGATGGTGACAGTCAAAAAAAGAAGCTTTACCTCCGTTTGCTAGCGTGAATGCCTTGTTGTTTTCCATGCAGTATGGACATGCGAGTTTCTCATGCGTGCTCCAACCAGAAAGCATTCCATAAGCTGGAAAATCATTGATAGTCCACATCAATGCCGCCCTCATAAGGAAATTTTGTTTCCTCGATATATCATAAGTCAGAGCTCCGGAGGACCACAACTGCGCCAACTCATCAATCAACGGTCGAAGACAAACATCTATATTCCGCCCCGGGCTTCTTGGACCGGGTATGACAGTAGATAAAAACATGAACTCCGGCCTCATACACATTCCCGGTGGCAAGTTATAAACTGTGAGTATGACCGGCCAACAAGAATAAGGAGCAGCAAATGACCCAAATAGGTTGAATCCGTCTGTACACAACCCAAGACGCACATTCCTTGATTCAGCTGAAAAGTGAGGATGAACACTGTTAAAGCGTTTCCACGCTTCGCCGTCAGAAGGATGAACCATCACTCCATCAACCGCATGGTGTGCTTGGTGCCATGTCATGTGCTCAGCAGTCCTTGGTGACATGAATAACCTCTGCAGTCTAGGTGTGATCGGAAAGTATCTAAGTTTTTTATATGCCACTAGAGTTTTTCCCCTGCCAATTCTAGGTTTGTAATGGGAATGCCCGCATGTCATGCACTCGGTCATCTCAGCATTTTCAAGGTAGTATAACATGTAGAAGTTAGGACACATGTCAATTTTTTGGTATCCTTTCATCATGGACTTCACAACATAGAATTTCTCTTTCAGCATGTTCCCTTCAGGTAAAATGCTTCTTGCCCATTCAATAATCTTGTCATACCCGACCTCACTCAACCTGTGATCTGACTTGATGGTGAACACCTATGCTACGGCCGATAATTTACTGTGGTTCGTGTAGCCATCCCATAATGGTTCGTCAGAATCTTTCAACAAATCAAAAAACCTAGCTGCATCTGCATTAGGTTCTTCTTCTACAATTGGACATTGACTGCCATTACCTTGATTCATTCTCATTGCATCCATAACCATATTTCTGTAAGGATTAGTGTTGTCATTTGCCGCTTCATGCATGTTGCTAGCACTAGAAGTAGACCCAACCACCGTTTCTTCCATTCTCCTCTCACTCTCGCTAACAAATACTTCTCCATGTGCATACCAACACTGGTAATTCTCCATAAACCCTTTTGTGTAGAAGATGCATCATTACAACATCTGGATGCAGATACTTTTTATTTTCACACTTCCTGCATGGACACCTAATACCGCCTCCAGTAAAATTTCTGGGAATAGATGTTGCGAAATTAATAAAACACTGAACCCCGTTACAATAATCTATCATCCGCAATCCTTGGGGTGAATCTCGATACATCCATGAACGATCATCCATGACTTATATCGAACCTCTATAAAATTATGATGACATCATGTACTAATTAACTAAGTTAGGTAAATAAACTTGCAAAAATATTACTTTACCTCGAGATTATCCAACAAACCAATCACAACTTGTCATAAATATTAAATATTCATTATCATTTATCAACGTCCATACGAATTAAAATATATAAATTTACAGAAATTACCACTCCGCAATACCATTGATAAAACTTTAAACGGACCCATTAAGCAAGCTATTAATTATTTCAAAATAACACATGTACTTCGGTAGTTCCATAAAGTTTTAACAATTTACAAACAAATACAATCTTACAAAATCTAAAACAAACCATAACAGGTATAGAATTATACATTCATATACTACAAGTTTGTTTGAGAAATAACAATAAAACATGTACATCTACTACCAAAATACATATACTAAAAAAACAATAAAATTAACATTTAATTAAATGTTAAAATTTAAAAAGATAGAATTACTTACAAAAATTGATAAAATCCGTCGGTAAATCAGAACACGGATGCTGTAACCACAAAACTTCAAGAAATATAACTTGTTGTGCTGATATGAGGAAGATTTAATTTTGGGGGGGGGAGTGGGGGCTGGTTGTTTGCAGATAGGGAGAGTTGGGATTAGGAAGAAGAAGGAGAAATAGGGGAGGAGAGGGTCGCCAGAGCTGTCATATATTAACTTTTTCCGACGGTTTCACCGACGGAATGTCCGTCGGTGATTACGTCGGTGATTCTGACGGAAACATAGACACGTCACCGTACGGATCTGCCATTTCAAATCCCTCGGTGAGTCCGTCGGCAATTTAAACGACGAACCGGTCACGTCACTGTACGGGCACTGTACGGGCTGTCGTTTTGAATCCGTCGGTGATTCCGTCGGAAACAAAATAACCCGCCAAAACCTCCACGTCAGCGACCCGCCTTTTTTTTTAATTCAGAAACTTTTCCGTCCGTAATTCAGTCGGTAACTACCGACGGAAAATTTTCGTCGGTAGTTGCCGACTGAATTACAGATGGAAAATAGTCCGTCGGTAGTTACCGACTGAAGTACGGACGGAAAAGTGTCCGTCGGTAATTTCGACCTCAAATTACCAACATAAATATTCCGTCGGTAAATCCGTTGGTATTTAGCAAATTTCTGGTAGTGAAAATAAATGGATGAAATGAAACAAAATTAAAAGAAGAGCATGAGTTTCTTGCTTCTAAAGCGGCCAACCATATATGGAAATTAAAATTTTTTCCAATTAGGTGATTAATTTCTAAATTGGTAGGTGTATTATATGTTTGGTATCGAAATTAACATGTTTGATTTATGAAATATGAAAAATATGACAAATTATGAGTTTTGTTAAAAATTGGTTGAATAGTTAGTTTAAAAATGTTTTAGGAAATTTAAGAAGTAATGATGATTTATTGATTAATTTGCATTGTCTTAAATGTTATATGTGTATATGCTGATTGCAAATGATATTGAAAAGTATGCAAGTTTGGTGAAATTACATATCAAATTTAATTGATTGTGTCGTGTTTTAAATAGATAAAAAATATGAAAATTCTATAAAAAAATGTGTTGGGATTGATTTGAAAGGATGATAATTAGTTTGCCTAGAATTTTATTTATATGGCTGAAACAAATTTATATTGTGAAGGTTGAATTGGAAATTTTGGTTTGATGATTTAATTTTTGTAAGTTGATGATACGTGAGTTTAATTTATTGTAAATAGGGTGAAATTGAGATTATTGTATGAATTAGATAATTGTGGTCATGTTTTGAAAAATATAGAAATTTGAAATCCTAAGTTTATTGTGGTTAAGATATTTGTTGACTAAGAATTTGGTTAATTGGTGCTCGGAAAATTATGAAAATTTGACCTTGAATTTTGATTAATTTATGTTGTTTTAATATTTTGCTTGTTTGATTTTGAGTGTGAATGGAGTATACTTGATTATTTGTATGTGTGACTATGAGAAATGATAAATTGAATTATGTAGGTGTAGGAAACTTACATAATGTAATATAATTAGGTGTTCGGAGACAAGTTATTGTGTGTTCATCAATATGAAAGAAAGAAATTGTGTGTTGAGTATTGGATTGAGATTGTGAAATTGTGGAAATTTTTATGTTAAAATCCTAAATTGATAAGGTAAATACTAATTTTTGGGTTGTGATGTATTAAATATGAAATTGGGATTTAGAAGTGTAAAAGCTCTAAGTAAGGATTTAGATTATGGCATGGATATTAAATCATGGATTGGAATATTAAGTTATTTTTGTAATATGATTGGAAATTTATTAGAATGTTGGAATGAATAGAAATCTCTATGGTTGAATTTTTAATTGGTGGTGTGGATATTAATTAATGATTGATGTTTGTATGGAAACTTCTAGGTTTGAAATTTTAATTGGAAGAACAAATATTTATAAATAGATTATCTGTATGTATGTGATGGTCAAATGAGTATTAGATTAATACCACTGGGGTGTGTAGAAAACACAGCCTGAAAAGGACACATTGTGCATGAGACGAGCGTTAGGAGTTTTAGGTAAGGGATGTCCTCTTGCCTTTTAATTATTTAAATTGCTTTTGTAATGTTAGAAAGAAATGAAAGTAATATGTTTTGTGTAAAACAATTCATCATGAGAAAGTATGCCAACGGGGCAGAAAAGAAATATGTGTAATGTAATTGATCATAATGGCAAAAATCAATATATGTATTAAAATTGACCGCAACAACGGTAACCAATATGTGATTTTGGTCGACTCTAACTACGGTAACCAATATGTGATTGTAATTGACCGCAATAATGGTAGCCCATATGTAAATTTTAATCGTCTGCAATGACAAAAATAAATATCTAAATTTAAATCAACCACAACGACATAAATAAATATGTGAATTTAAATCGACTACAAAAAAGATGTTTTAAGCCAGTCGTATAAGAGGGAGCTATTGATAAAAAAAAGTTTTAAGCTAGCCGTTTAGGCAATAAAGTTTAAATGAGCCAGTTTTTTGGACAGGGACTCTAAAACCTAAATAAAGTTAGCCTTTTGGATGGGGATTATAAAAATTAAATGAAGTCAGCTTTTTTGACAAGGGCTTTTTATAAAAATGAAATGAGTTTGTCACATAAGTGGGGGCTATGGATTGAAAAGTATTGAGTCAGCTGTATGAGCGAGGAATATGAGCTAACCACATGAGCAACAACTACTTTAAGAATTAAACCAACCGCAATGGTGAGATTATTTGTGCTTAAACTAACCGCAACGACGAGATTATTTATGAAACTTAAATCGACCACAATGGTGGGATTATTTATGAAATTTAATTTAACCCTAATGGTACATTTAATATGTGAAATTTAAACCAGCCATAACAATAAACCTGTTATACTAAATGTTAATCTGACTATAACAACAAAGGGTTATCATGTATTGAAGTATGAGTTACAAGTATTTTAAAAAGAATTTAAAGTTATAAATAATATAGATGTGCCATGTTGGGCATAAGAAATATTTAAGATTGAAAAATATATGAATGTGCCATAAATAGGCATAAAAAATATTTAAGATTGAAAAGTATATGAATGAGCCATAAATGGGCATAAAGCATTTTGAGAATGAAAAATATACAAATGTGCCATAAATGGGCACAACAGATATTTAAGATTGAAAAATATATGAATGTGCTATAAATGAGCATAAGAAATACTTAAGATGAAAAAAGTATATGAATGAGCCATAGATGAGCATAAAAAGTACTTGTGATTGAAAAATACCTGAATGATCCATAAATGGGCATAAAATATTTTGAGAATGAAAATATATGATTGAGCCATGAAACATATTGAGATTGAAAAATATATGGATGAGCTATAATTGGTATAATAGATGTCGAGATTGAAAATTGATAGTGATGAACTCTTAATTAAATTAAAGTATGATATATGAGTATGGTAAAAAGTAATGAACCCTAAATTGGTTGGACTATGAAGGAGGAGTATTTGTAATGATTTTATAAAGGTAGTTAGATTAAAACACAAACAAGGATGATTGTGATGTTACCATGAGTTCGACAATTCAAAACATAAGTGATGAATGTAACATGGGTGAAGAAATAGATTTTCAATCAAGAAGTTATTGTAGGTATGATGACAATAATTCAATGAGTATATAAGAAAAGAGTTAGTTAGTTAGACAATATATTAAATCAAAAGGTTGGCATGGAATTGATATGCTTATAAATGTGTTAAAGATGTGGTGTTTGCTCGTATGAATTGGTAGATATTAGTAACCATGATGGCACAAATGTTTATTTTAATTTTCATGATCGTATGTGTCACAGGTACTTTCCCTCAAAATTCTCAATCCTCATTAAAGTGCTATTGAGATATTTAACCTTACATACTGGTTAAGTCCTTTTAATGTCTGTTGAAAGTTTTGTTTATATATATATATATATATATATATATATATATATATATATATATATATATATGTAATTCAAGGAAGTGTTGTAACCTTACTATTTTGTATGTATAATTTTGTATCATCATCTTTGTTGATGAAATTGATGGAAGGTAGGCATAAGAATATCATCATGATATTGTGTGTGTGTGTGTGTGTGTCTAGTACCCTATTTCTCATGTATATGCATTATTTGAAAGGTGAAGACCACAATAGAAGTTTGAGGTGTTACAAAAGTAGTAGGAGTGTACTTACATTCCTCTACCTCCAGCTAAAGCTTCCTCTAATGGGTCTTTCCATTCATCAAATTTGCCACACCACATAACATAATTTAGTAGCAATTATCCTTTATTATTTTGAATAATTACTCTACACATATTTACTAATAAAAAGAGATAGCGAGAATCACACCTAACCGTAATGACAATCAAAGAATTATCCAAAACATAAAGGACAAAGTAAACTACAACATCTTGAGTGGAATTTAAGCAAGTAATCCAGAATGATCCAAGATTTTGAGAAAGAAGAAATTTATTCTAGTTTTTGCAATTTCTTAAAATGATATGAGGTATGCTAGTCATTTCAACTGTAACAGAATGAAATTGACAACCTTAATCAAATCAATAATACCAAGTCCTAAGATAAAATCCTGTAACCATAAAGCATGACTTGTTGCCTTAAAACATGTTATAAACTCAACTTCCATAATAGATGAAGCAATAATTAATTGTTTAGCACTCTTCTATGAAATTGTCCCACTAACCAACATAAATATATAACCCGATGTAGATTTCTTATTATCTATACAACCAATAAGGTCTACATTTGAGCATCTAATCACTTTAAGCTGATTTGATTTTCTATATATGAGCATATAATCTTTTATCCCTTGTAGATATTTCATAGCTCTCTTTACTGCCTCTAGTGTTCAATTCCTAGGTTACTCTAGCATCTACATTTCCACTACAAAACTAATATCCAATCTCGTACAAATTTGTGCATGCATCAAACTCCCAATAGCAAATGCATATAGAAATTTCTTCATGTGTTATTGTTTCAAGTCATTTTTTGGGCATTGGTTTTCATTCAATTTATCACCTTTCATAATAGGAGCATTATTAACTGAACAAAACTACATGTTATATCTCTTAAAGACTCGATCAATGTAACATTTCTAAGATAATCGAAGCAATACTTAATATACCATTGCTTGGAAAAAAAGTGATGATATCATTAAACTTAATATATCATTGCTTGGAAACTTGTTTAAGTCCTTAAATGGATTTTTTTTTAATTTGCAAGGCATATGTTCATTTACTTTATTTATAATACCTTTAGGTTATTCCATACATATATCTTCATCCAAAGTCCCTTTTAGAAAAGAAAAGAAAAAACAGTTTTAACATCCATTTGAGTTATTCTAAAGAAATATGGGAAAATTACAAAAAAAATCCTATATTTTGGTCCATTTTTCATTTTCAATCTAAGGTTTGAGAAATCACGATTTGCCTCCTAAACTTTATACATGCACTAACACTTGACATCCTAAAAAAAGTCAACAAAAAATATGATTATTTATAGGTTTGTCATTATATTTATTTTAATGATAAAAACGCTCCTGTAGCATCAAAATAACAAAATTTCCATTTATAATTTATAATTATAATAATACCATCCATAATTCTATGAACACAAATTCCTTTTAGGCATTTCATTAAACAATTTTTAGGTATCATTGGTGTTTTGTTTTTGCTTATTTGGAAAGAAAGGAATCAAAAGACTCACAATTCCTTCCCGTTGCATGTCCAAAAAATCCTCCAATGCTTTACTAGCATGTACATTCACTACAAATTCATTTATCAAAGCATTTCAGGTACCCATCTCCTTTTTAGGGGTCTTGTTAAAAAAAATTCTTGCTTTTGATATTTCTCCATGTTTTGCATGCATATCGATAATTGAAGTACATACATTAACTGCTTTATCAAGTTTCTTCCTCTAAAAAATAGATGTACCTATTCACCCAATTCTAGAGCATCCAAAGTAGCAATAGCTAAAAGAATGCGTATAATTGTTACTTCATCTGATTCAAACACCATGCTTGAATGCAACTCATAAATAATTTTAATGCTTCATAGGTTTGTTTATTTTGATAGTATCGACTAATCATCGCATTCCAAAAGACCAAGTTTTTCTTTAGCATAGCATCAAACAAAACCCTAGCAGATAAAACATCAGCATTATTACTTTTGCGAACCCTGTGAATATAAAAATCTAGAAACTCACAAAGAAGTAGATAAAAACCCAAGAAAACTGAAAATTAGGTTTAGATAGAAACCTTATTCCAAAGATAACCTTACATTCAAGAACCAAAGGTATTAGAAAATAAACTTGGACCCACTATTTATAGCGAAATAAGAACCCAAAGTATGCGAAGACACCACAAGGTGAATTATACCTTGATAATTCAAATATGTTATTTGTCCTAGCAAAGAGAAAAGTGTTGTATAACTTAAAAACACAAGTTTATTCAAAATATCATGGCTACTGGATATTACAAAAAAAAAAAAAGTCCTCCTAAATAACCTTAATGGACCCTTATTGAATTGCAAAGCAATAAGCTAATCAATTAACACTAGTCTAATGCCTAAATCAATCCAAAAACAATGATTTGGGACCAAAATAAGTCCAAACTAAAACACAAGCCTTAAACTGAATGTAAATATCCAAATAATAAAATAGAACCTTAAAATAATTCAGATTAATATAAAGAAATAATTCAACCTAAAAGTAATATGCCATTAAATACTTCAACCCTTCTTTCTTTGTGTAGCTAGGACAAATAATGAATCATTATAAGAAAAAGATAATGGAATATTAAGGAATCCTTGCCACACTTGAAAACTATGTTACTGCCCATTAAATATACTTTTAGAACTAGAAAAATCGTCAAAATAAGTTGTTGAATATCCTTGCATTACAAGGAAAAGAATCCTTTCCAAATAGAAAGTTTACAAGTCAAAAGGCAACAACTAACAAAATCCATATTGCATCTTCTGACTTGTATGGAAAGAACTTCTTGAAATTTAATTGACCTAATATATTAACCCAATGTAGAAAAATATGTCTGAAAAATCATGGTAAAATTTCATCTTAATTAAACAGTCAGATTGAGAGTTATGCTCGATAGCGTAAAATTAAATAATAGGCATAATTACACTATAATCTGAATTTTCTTGTTCAATCTTTTTTTAGGCATATCATTCCTTCTCTCTTCAAGATAATTTGTTTGAATATGTAGCATGCAAAACACCTTATAAAGGCAACAAACCACCATCAACCCGAAACAAAGGACTGCCATCAAAACTCTACATAGTCTTGTTAGCAAAGAATTTTTTTTTGAATACACCTCTCATTCATATATAAACTCTCCTTTCAACCACATTCTCATTTTTTAGCTTCAATTGATCCGCATAAACCTACCAAGGTGTTAAAGAAACAAGAACAGTAGATTTCCCATTTTTCATAAAACTAAATCTATTTTTGAACCTGTCATACATAACTTTCCGATCATATTGCCAAGGCTTACACAATAACAAATGACTAGCATGTATAAATGCATAAGCATAACATGTCATAACACTTCATCATAATACTTCCCAATAAAGAATGCATCTAAAACTTGTTTAAAGCTCTCTCACTTCTCTACAATCATTTAACTACTACAATTTATATGGAATAGAGTGTTTTGTAGTATACAAGTTTAATTTATCTACCAAATTAGTACTAGCCACATTAGTGAAACCTCTACTATCAATAATCATACTAAATACCTTATTCTAAACATGACTCCTTGTATGGAAGATGTTTTCTTGTTTCTCTTTCAAATCTCCTATCTTAACTTGTAAATTCAGTGCTCGTTTTACCACAAACACCTCCTCTTTAACTGGATACTCAACACAATCATTACTATCATCCTCAAGTTGGGTATCTTTATCTCATCACTAATCTCCCCATCTATCATAACCTCATTGTGAGCCTTTATAACCATACCTCACTTGTTTAGACATCGCGAAGCAATATGACCAACTCCCAAACAACAAAAATATTTTGTCATTATTACAAGATGTATGAGTTTCAACTTTACCTCTACTATTAGTGGATATGTCCTTTTTCTCTTTCAAATTCTCAATCCTCTATATTTGGATGAGATTGGGCAACCCCCATATTAGCCTTCCAATTAGGTTTTCAAGGTGACAAAAAACCTAACGATTAGTTTGACCGTGAACTACCCTTACACTTGAGTTGTCTCTATAATTTTATTGTCATATGCACCATGTCCTCCAACTCCATATAGTGTTGTAATTCCATAATATTCACGATTCATCTAATTCAAGAACCTAGCTATAGTGGCCTCCATATCCTCCACTATATTAGTTCAAACATCTTCATCTCTTTACAGTACTCATTTACACTCTTTGTATTGGCTCAAACATTGCAAATTTTGGAACAATTCCCTATAATAATGACTAAAGATGAATCATCTCCTCATAATAGCCTTTATCTCCTGTTAAGTCTTAACAAACCCCTCACGATTCCTTTTGTGTTCTCAATCCTGTTAAGACTCAACATGAGCTAACCCCACCACACAATGGCATAGTTCGTGAACTCAATCATGGAAAACTCAACCTTCTTATCCTAAAAATAGTTATGATAGTCAAATATGAGCTCTATCTTCTTCTCCAACTCCAAATACTCATCGGGACCATTTTTCCCTTCAAATGAAGGACTCTTCATCTTAAAGCTACCCAAAGGCATATCTACCCCATCGCGATACCTAGAGTTATCCAAATTAAATTTTTGGATGAACTACTCATCTCTCATAACTTCCCCATACCTACACTCTCTAGGTTGCCCAAACTAATCTCCATCGCCTAAAGGCGCACTATCATAATTCTCATCGCTAATCTCATTAAAATCATTGTTGACAACAAGATGCTTTTCACATGTCCTAACATTATTTCAACATCATGTCTCTCTTATCTCTCCATCTTATCCTTCAAATTCCCTATTACCCTGTTTTTCGCACCCTCGCGGCGGAGCGCAGCGGAGCGGCGACCCTCGATTGATTTCGGGGTTTTTGTTTTTGTGAATATGGGAGTCGCCACCTAGTATTATGGTCACTAGGAAACCTAACTAGCCTTTCAGATATTCTAAGGCAAGGGACTGGTTGCGTAAAGGGAAGGTATTAGCACCCCTAGTACGCCCTACCTAAGGTAAGCTGCTTGGTGTTTGGTTTGACTTATAATTGCTAGGGTGTTGGTGTTTTCTAATCCCATCAGTTTTCCTAGGATAAGTTTGCTATGATGAACAAACTTGGACTCAAAGTCTAAAAAGAAAGAACCCTTGGTTAATGTGGATCACACCCTTATATATGTCTACAAAGTACCAAGGAGAACCAATGCAGATCTCTTGAAATCTGTGTTTGATTCAAACTAAATTTATTAAGATAGAAATCCAAGGAGATTCCATGTGCTTCAAAAGCTCATTTTCCCTTAGTATTTCAAGAGTTTGTGACTCGTAAATCACAAGGAGGAAGGATAAAAATTTAGAAATCTAAAGAAATTCAGGGCGTTTTAAAAGCCTATTTTTGCCTTAGTGTTTCATACTGTCACGGCTCGTAAACCGTGGAGTAAAAAATTGAAATGTCCTCGATTATAATCAAGGCTTCTTTCAAGGCTGTGTGATGGCTTATTATTCATAGAAAATTATTTTAGATATTTACCACTGAGGGTTTCTTTATTCAAATATTAACAGTGAATAATACCAAGTTATTCCCAATAATATTTTGGATATTCATCCCTTTAGGATTTCTTTATCCAAACATTAACGGTGAATAATTGATGAATTCCCCCCTAAATAAGATTTTTTGTATTTTTTGGAATATTGGCCAATACCCTTTGGAGTTTTACAAACATGTTGTAAAATCCAGAAATGAAAGAAAATAAGTTTTTTGTTGTGTTTAAGAAATCCATGCAAAAACACATTTTCAAAACTTCAAATATTTGTTTATATATATATATAAAACATTCAAAATATGTTAGGGTATTGGCCGTATGCAACACACAAGAAAAAAAATTATTTTTTTATCAAAAACACAAGCATCACAATTAAATACAAAAATCGCAATAAAAGTTAACCAATCGTCACATATATTCTAAAATTTATAAGAAGCTTAAAGCAACTTAAAAAAAAATTATAACTGGAGAGAAATAAAACATGAGCACGAGGGAGCCAAAATTATGAAACCAGAATTTAGTGACAGTGTTCATACCCCACAAACCCATTCTTTCATAAACCTAAGACCCGCCTTACTCATCCCATGTAGACAGCAAGGAAAAACTAGAAGCATGCTCTATTCATGTATATAAGAAAAACAAAATCATGGTCGGCTAATCTCTCCTCCAGCGGCGTAAAGAATACACAAAATGAAGGTCCTTAAACATAAAAGTTTCTAAACATGAAGACAACCCCTTTTACATGGACTGCATCTAAACTCAATAATCATGAAAGAATAAAGGGCAATCATTGGCTTTGTCTAAACAGAAACCAATTATTCAGAGGGAAGAAAATAGTTTTACAACCAAATGACCAACGAATGCCTAATATAAAAATAACAAAGGAGGAGAGATTGGGGCTTATACCTGCAGATCCTGTTTGCAGAAAATAAAACCAAAGATTGAAAGACAGCTCACGCGTGCCTCTTTAGCTACTGGTAAATGACGGACGAAACAAAGACGCTGAAGCTGTGATGTGCTGGTGAATTGAATGTTCTTCCTTCTATGTTCTCTTGCTCTTTCTAGTTTTCCTGTCGCTTGCCTCCCCTTTTCTCCTCTCTTTTTTTCTCTTTTCTGTCTTGCCTCCCTTTTTAAAAAAAAATGCATATTCTGAGGGATTTATATGAAGACTCCTTATCAGCCTAAGAAACCTGACGCTTTTGGCAGCACAGGGGGAGGATAAAAAGAGTAGAAAACAGCTCAAACAGCGTTTGAAAAAATATTTTTTTCTCCTCCGCTTTTGTGAATTTTCTAGCAAACATGAGTTGCACTCCTGCACTTGGTTCAAAAGGGGTACACACCATCTTCAGCACGTGAGGTCCAAAAATAAGTAACAACATTGTTCATCATTTCCATTCGTTATGCTAAGGTTTGAATTTGAAAAACCTGATTTTCAATTGGTGGTGTCATCTTGTTGTTGTCCAACATATTCAAATTTGCAAAATGTATTAGTGATAAAGAAAAATTTACTTCCTCACATGTTTACACCTCTCGTATTTCACTCAATTATGTTTTCCATTTTGAAGTTAAACACAAAAAAAATAGAAAAACTTAGTAGTGAAATCCAAATATGTGTACTCAAGAAGCAAGAAATATACAAAAAAAAAAAAAAAACAAAGACAAAACTATGATTATGATTTCGTGAGTAGTAAACGAATTCATACGAAATATAAATATTTTTAAAGACACGAAATAAATCAAATGCAAAACTAATGAAAATGACTTTATTAACACCTAAATATCCCAAATATAACTTTAGTTTACTGATTAGGCTAATTTCAATATTAGCAAACAAGTAATATAAGTTGTCACAAATAAAACCTAATTACGCAATCTAATACCCGAATTTGAAATGCAAACCAAAGAAAGTCTAAATGACCCTAAATTTAATATTTTATGTTATTGTACCCAAAAGCCCTAGAATATAAATCTTGAAGTGATTCCAACGTGGTTTGATTCAGTCTCCTTTGTATTGGTGTTTTTGCGACAAAAGTGGATCTTTAGCTTTTTTAACATTTTTCTTTTTCTTTTTCCTTTTCTTTTTCTTTTTGAATTTAGTTGCACTGATATTTAAGGATAATAATAAAAACAACAAGAACACTTTTTTTTAATAGCACATGAAACAAGCAAAAGAAGGAGTAAAAGTACCTAAGAAAGCCAAAATTCAAGTTTGGGTAGAAATATTGACTGAGAGATAACCCTATGCCTAAGAACCAAAGGTGTTGGAAATTGAACTTGGACTCGTTATTTATAGCTATACAAGAATCCAAAGTATACGAAGAAGCCATAAGATTAGTTTTACCTTTATAAGTTAAATTTTTTCTTTGCTCCAGCAAAGAGAAAAATATTGCATCACGCAAAACACAAGTTTATTCAGAACATTATGAATGCTGAATTTTACTATAAAGAAAACAATATATAGTCCTCTTAAATAAATCTAATGGACCCTTATTGGGTAGCAAACCATTGAGCTCAATTTAATTAATCAGTTAACGCAAGCCTAGTGTTAAAAATAGTAATAAAACATTAATTGGAGGCCAAAACAAGCCCAAACTAAAACACAAGCCCTAAATTAAATGTAAATATCCAAATAATAAAATAAAACAACAAATAAAATCTTAAAATAATTTAGATGCACATATAATCTTTTTAATCCCAATATCAAAATCAAATTCTGATAGATGCACATATAATCATATTAAATAACAAGTGTTTTTTTTCCTCTCTAGACCTTCTCAGAACTACTTGTTGCGTGGTGATATTTATACCATTTTCATTATGTCATCTGATTAGTACTAAAAGTATAGTTTTATCAAGGTTTTATATCATTATTTTGCACTTGAAGTATCAATAACTCCTTAACTAGAGCATGTTTTATAATAACATGTCTAATAATATAAGATACCTTTAATTTATGGTAAATGTTCATTTTAAATGCAGGCCTATCACATAAATCAAAGGATTGATTGATGAGTTTAATTGAGAAGACAAAGAGAGGGTTAAGTTTAGAAAAGTGATGTTGGTTCATTCCAAACTGGAACACCATTCGGTTATTGGATCATAAATGGAGCTGTAGAACTTGGATTTAGGTTTGGTCTACATGTATGGAAAGCTAAGACATAAGTCTAAAACTTTCATTGGAGTCTAAGATTCAAAAAGGCTGTTTTCAAGTTCAAATTGTAGCAACAACGGAGAAGTCAGAATCTGTCCTGCAGCCCAGACACTGTTTAGTGTTCAGCCCATATCTTGAGTTTTAGAAGTCCAAATGCATTGATTCATTTTTTGTTGGAAATCTGAGACAATTTCCTAGAACTTTCATGAAGACTATCTGTTCAAATTCTGACGTTAGCAATGACGTTTTGTTCAGACAAGAAGATAAGGATTGTCACCAAGTCAAGATGTGGCCACCCACTCAACAATTAGTCATCAAATCAATAGCTCTAAATTTTTTCCTATAAAAGGAGGCATTTGCCATGCATTTAGGCATCTTGGTTTTCAGATCAAGATCATGTTCTTGCTCTCTCTCTTTCTATTTTTGGAATGTTTAAGTTTTGTTTATATTAATCTCTTGTTTATGTTTTTCATTTCATTTCCTTTACTTAGTTAACTGATATCTTATTTATGTTTTTATTTTGTTTATTTATATTTCTCTTCTTCATTATGTTTAGCTAAGTTTATTATGTCAAGGTGAAAAGGTTACACTAATAGTGTAAGAATAAGTATAGTATAAACTCAAAATGGATTTGAATGTTTAATACTAACATGTTTTGTATTTGTTATCTTATTCACTCTTAATACTTTGCTTTTTAAATGGTTAATCTAGATTTATGTTGTATAACCCTTGGTACAACAAATACTTAGCACTTTCATAGCCCAACCGTTTGGTATAACCGACACCTGTGTTATGAAAGGAACTTGATTTGTTGTTAACATAAGTTATAATCATGAATACCTGACAACATTTACAAGTATTAGCATTATTCAAATAAGATAACTAATGTAATCATGTTAACAATTTATAATCCGATTGGAACCTCCTTTGTGTGTGGTTTCCAGTTAAGTAATAAAAAGAGTTTATACTATACTTGTTTGAAATACCATTAGTGGATCCTCTAACCTTGACAATTATTTTATCCTTGTTTAATCTTTATATCAATATCAAATCTCAAAGCTCTCTTCAACTCTTTTTCTATTATTATCTATTTCTTTATTTGTAGTTTATACAGTTAACCTCCTTGTGGTTCGACCCCGGTTTTGCCAAGTTATTTATTACTTCGACACTCCTACACTTGGGAGAAGACATCAACTCTTTGGTCGTGTCATCGTCTAATTTCTTGCGTAGATTGGGGAATAACAATATCTCGAGAAGATAAAAATAATGGGATATTTACCTTTACTTCTTCAAGATGCACCTTTTGATAGTCACTACTCCTACAAATTTTACCATTTTCTAAGAATCTAACATTTCTGATTTCAACTATCCCTCTACCTTTAAATAGCTGGATACGCAATATTGTTTTTGGATTTTACTTTTTTTTTATGTGGATTGAAAATTCTAACCGGGAGTGGGTTGTAAAACTAAATTTCTCATCGGTCCATAACTTGAAAGCAGCTGATGAAACTGCTTTACTATAAACCATAGTTTTAAAATTCGGCCCGGCCTGTCAGGTCAACCGGGGACCCGGTTGACCTGAGGCTGGAACCGGGCCGGGTTGATGAAAAAACTGGTCAAGGATTTGGCCCGGTAAAACCCGGTCGACTCGGAACCCGGCTGAGACCCGGTTGTGTTTTTTAATATATATATATAAGTAATCCCATCCGCAGTACAAAAAGATCAGAGGAATTTAAGTTCAAAGCAAACTTTTTACTTGTTTGGCTCTCTTCATTTCAGATCTGCAAATCAAGGTAAGATTAAGTTGTTGTTATCTCTTCAATTTTTTGTTCTTCATTTGGGAAAGGTATTACTAACTCGCTGAGAGTCATGGCTCTATCTCTCACCTCCTCTTCCGTTGTTGTCAAATAGAAGATTAAAATTCTGGTTTGAGAATAAAAATGATATGAAATAAGTGAGGAAATTGTGGGGTTTTCTTTACTGTTGCAAAACCAAAAATTATGACCGTGCAATTTTACTTTTTACAAGAAAGAAACAGAAACCCAAGAGCAACAAAAGCCAAGTTTGTATGAGGGAGGGCCGGTGGGGTATGGTTTGTGTCTACAACTTGTATACCTTTATTGGTCTGTAGCAGCATCAAATGTCAGCCTTCTGGTTTTCTATGGGTCAAACCAGCTGTTCTCAATCGCTCTTTCCAATTTCTATAGCTACATACTTTGCTTTGAATTGGTCTCTTCTAAAGAGGCCTTTCGGATTCATTCTCGTCCTGATCTATCATAAAATTTTCAGAATCTACAAAAACATTCTAGGCATGGTTGTTAAAAATGTGTTTTAACTCGTAAAATCGGATGATTTTACGAGTCAAAACACATAAAACATGTAAAATCGAGGTTAAAACTCGAAAACCAGTAAAATCGGTCAAACCCGGTCAAACTCGCATAAAAATGGGTCAACTCGAAAAAAACATTAAAAACGTAACGTTTTCACGAGTTAACCAAAACTTTCAACAAATGCAGAAATTTTGAAATGCCCTCTGACTCAGCAGTCTCTTCTCAGTCCCCATCCCCACCCCACCCCACCCATGACATAGCCAAGACTTCGTCCCTGTCTCCCTATTCTTCCATCCTCTTGAAATGCTCTCTCTCCCGATCGAAAGACCTCATATCGATTCCGCTCTCTCCAAATTCATCTCCTCAGTCCTTCCTCATTTCATCGACTTTGATTTTTGTGATTTCTTACCCGATCGATTTCATCAGGTATATTTCCAAAATATCGTGTTTATTTTAGTTTTTTTTTGTGTTTAATTTCTGTCGATTATGATGCGTTATCCTTAATTTATTTGATAACTTTCAAATTCATGGATTTTTTTTATCGAAACTGGAGCCTTTATATTTTACATCATTTTTTCTTGTTTTGTTTCTGTTTTTCTCCCTTGATATTTTTTTTTCTGCTTTTATTTTTCGATTAGTAATTAGAAAAATTATATTAAGTTATAATTTTATTTTATCTTATTTCAGTTCTTTTTTCTTAATTAATTTTTTTTTACTATGCTTCGATCAAGTTAAAAAACATCAAAGTTGGAAATGGAAGAGAACTAAATTATCATTGTTTTGAATTAACAGCCTTCGTTTTTAGCCTTTTTTTAATTGATAATGTTAAATTTGGCTTCTTTTATGCTGTTTTTTTAAATGATTTCAAGGTGAAACAATGATTTTAGATTATATTTGTATTTACCTAATGTGATATTCACAGTTGGTGTTCAATTTGCAGAAGGAAGAGGAGATAGAGAGAGGTTTTGGAACTGATTCAGCTTAAGAGGTTGAGTTTCGAAACGAGTGAAATAGGAATTCTGTTTGAACTTTTTTTTTTAATTTTTGTGTATTACTGGATAGGTCAGTCTTGGAATGCCTTTTGCAGTGCTTCTGTTGAATGAATATAACCTAGCACTTGATAAGTTCCTGAACTGTGAATTAAAACCATATTTGATTAGAGTTGGATTGGTGGAGAGGATGATAATTTGGAAAGTTTGAGCTTTTGAGGGAGTTTATACATGCTCATATATAGCCATGGCCACCATTGTTGACACACAAGGAGATTGGATTAGAAGAGTGGAAAATGTTCATCAGACCCCATTAGTTTAGCAATATGCTTAATACAGAAGAAAATACCAGTTTTCTGTGTTGATAAGATAACGTTTTTTTTTGTTGAATCTATGCATCTATGCTTAATATAGAATAAAATACAGTGCTTTGTGATTCAAATTGTGCTTAATACAAATTGTGAATCTTCTGTCATGTTAAGTGTCATATTTATGGTACAACCTCTGAGAATTGTGAGTAATTATTTCTATTATGATTTAGCTACAAGAAATTGTAATTGCAATTGTTTCCGTGATGATTTGGCTGCAAGAAATTATAATTTAAGGAGCTTGGAGTTAAATATTGTTGACAATATTGGTGTTGGTGTTGGTACTACTAGTAGCACTAATGTTCATAATATCGGTGCTGGTACTAGTAGTAGCAGTAATAATCCTTTAGAAGGTAATGATTTTGATGACTGTTTTAGGAATAATGAGGGAGATAAAGGCAATAAGGGTGTGTTTAGTTTACATGACACACCTACATATTGTTTGTTTTAGGTTTGTTAACTTTTAGTTATTGAAATTCTATGGACATGTATGAATTTTTATTTGAATTATGTATTTTAAGATGTTTGGATATTTGTATTGTTTATTTTACTTTTATTTGAATTATGTATTTTAAGATATTTGGATATTTGTATTGTTTAAAATATTTTACTTGCGATTTTACGATTCGAGTTTACGAGTTAAGCTTATATTGTATGTTCTGTGTCGTGTCAAAAAAACATTTTTGACAACCTTGATTCTAGGAGAGGGCTCGTAATGATCTTTGATGTGAGATATGCTGTGTGGATCCTGTATAAGATTGAGGAGTTGAGGGTTGTTGGGCACAAGGGGATTTTGAATCAAAGAATTTTTGTTTGGCAAGTCAAGTAGAAAAAGTAGCATTGGTTCCAAACAATGAGTAATAAGTGTGCTAGTATTTGTTTTTATTGGCTTTAATTGCAAGGACACATAAGAGAAAGGCCAACCTTTTCAAGTCCTTAACTACAAAGAAATCAATAATTAAAAAGCTAATAAGATATTGATCACTTCTTTCTATATTCAACATGTGTGAGTTGTGGGGTTTTGGGATTTATATATTTTTTACTTTTTCAGCACTTAGTTTTCTTATACTCATGCAGCTCCATCTCCCGTAAGTTTCATGTTGCATAGGTTGGAATTTTTTTTTTTAATCAACCCGAATCAACCCATCTGACTCGTGACCCAATCGTTATACCGGGTCGACTACCAGATCGAGATTAAAAACTATGCTATAAACTCTATGAAAGTTAAACACAAATTCTAAAATAAGGTTGGCGTGCTCCTCCAATAATAATAATAATCAGATCCCTCCTCTTTGCATTTATTACGACTCTTTCTTCACGAGTATTGGAATTTGAAAAATCTTATTATTCCAAAGAAATCTATTTCCTTTTTTGTAAAAAAGAATCAAAGATTCTTCTTGTTCTTATATAATTCTCATGAATATGAATACGAGTCTGTTTTCTTTTTTCTTTGTAAGCAATCCTTTCATTTCCGATTAACATTTTATCCAGTCTTTCTTGAGCGAATATATTTCTATGAAAAAATAGAACATTTTGTAGAAGTCTTTACTAAGGATTGGGGGGACAGCTTATGCTTGCTCAAGGATCCTTTCATACATTATATTAGATATCAAGGAAAATCCATTTTTGTCTCCAAGGATACACCTCTTCCGATGAAAAAATGGAAATATTACTTTGTCAATTTATATCAATGTCATTTTGATATGTGCTTTCAACCCCAAAAGATCCATATAAACCTATTTTCATTATACAAGCATTCTTTCATTTTATTAAGTTATCTTTCAAGTTCAAATGTATGACTAAACTTTTCAGTGATACGAAGTCAAATGCTAGAAAATACATTTCTAATGAATAATATTATGAATAAACTCGATACAACAGTTTCAATTATTTCTTTGATTGGATCATTAGCAAAAATGAAATTTTATAACGCAGCAGTAGAACCATTAGCCCTAAAATCTGAGAAAACCTTGTTTATAAAAGAACTTCAATTTAAAGTGGATTGTTTATCATAACAAACCAAAAAAGAAACATCTTGAAGGCGTTGTTGGCATTAGGAAGCAGTATTTTGAACTCTTGGATTTACGAAAAGCAATGAACTTTGACGTATCTCTTAATTGAAGCTGTAATCAGAAGCCCTTCACATGTTAAACCCATTATCGATCCTGCCAAAATACACTTTGTTTTCATTTTTTTCTGATAAAATCAAAACATATATTTTTTGAGAAAAAAGGATATATAAATTAGAGAGCCAGCGATCAGATAATTGTAGTCTGAGTTTTTTATTCGACACGTTATAATTCCGTCAAGGATATCATCACATCAATGGCCCTCCATTAAATATTTGTTAAGCAAAAAAATAAACCAAAAAACAATAAAGAAAATCTTTGTTTGTGAAAAAAAGAGAATGAAGATGGACGGAAAGAAGAAAGAAGAGCAGAGGGCTCAGAAGGATCCATTGGTGTTTTTATAATCACGAGAAGATCATAAAATAGGTAGTTATCAACATCACTGCCCTCGTACTCTTCCAGATCCCATATCAGATACAAAACAGAAGCATAAACAAATTGTAAGAGAATGAAGTTTCAGAGCAAGGAAGGGGGGTTTCGGCTATATATTGAATATGAATGTTCTTACCTGCTTCATTGCTGCTCATATATTGAATCTCGGAGGCGACTCTGGAGCTTCAGATTAGGGTTAGGGTTTAAATGAGGTTAATGGGCTTCCAGGACCAGGGAGCAGCCATTTCTATTTGGACCATTAGCCCAGTTTCAGTATGGTTGCTGCCTTAATATTCTTTTCTTCTTCTAACCAAGTTGATAAGAGAATATCGTAAGACTTCTTATCAAAAGAAAAAAAACACAGACATAATACTCAATAACTTAGAAAAGAAAAGAAACTAATTATCGATTGCATACATAACTTTTTTTTATTTTTAAAATGTATTTGTAGCTCTTTTTTTTATTATTATCGATTTTATGTTTTCATAAGGGATGAAACTCAATAACTTTTTTAAAAAGAAGGGGATAAAGTAAATATGTGGAACATCAAGTTCTTGAAATGTAACTCTTGAAACTCAGGATTATGTGGAACATCAAGTTCGAAATGTTAGGTGCACATTTCTTCGCTAGTGTGTGAATTTTGGTCACATCTCTTGGATTAAGAGCATAACTAGGAATAAGTAATTTCACTCTATCCTCGTTGATGGTTAATATTATTTTTTAAAAAAATAATATGTTGTCGTTTGGGCTACATGACCCAAACGACAACACCTCAAAAAAAAAAAAAAACAATGTAACATATATATATATATTTCATGTCTTGATATACTTTTTCAAGTTATAAGGAGTTCGAATGTGGCCCCGCAAATTGCTCGCGCACAAAACACTTTTTATGATTAACTAACATATTTTTTTTATAGATTCTTTGCAAAGTACAACCTTTTATGTAAGTGAAGTGCCATATATTTTTCGCTAATAACCGTAGAGTGAATGCAAATCATTTTCCATGTAATCAAACACTTTAACATTGACAATTACTAATATTTTTACCAATCGATTTTCATGTAATTCTCAAGGTGAACCGATGCGACCAAGATCTATAAATATATTAGGTCACCAAGTAAACAACAAGGGTCAACACAGTTTACCATTTCCTTATACTTAACATTTCACTCTCATCTTTATATTTCTTTTTTCATTTCTCTCATAAAAATTACTAACTTAAGCATTATAGTTACTTGTTCCACGAGGAACTAATTTTTCAGGAAAACTTTCAACCACCGGTCAAGCCCAACAAAACCCAGATACAAGCCCACACATATCGGTCCACTTTCGTAATCGTGGAAAGCTTAATATCCTATGTGAAGTTTTTTTCCCAATCTCATCGGTGGCAACAACCTGAATAAAAAGTACATTCCCATTTCACATATTTTCACCAAAAACATTTTCCATGCCTGACAAAATTTCAGGCTAAAGAATAATTAATCTCCTTACTATAGGAACTCCAGCTCCCTCAGGTCTCCAAAAGCTTTCATATTAGGTGCAAATGCTAAATGATGTTGTCGCAATGATTCAACTGCATATTTGCACTCTTTCTCCTGCATAATAACAAGCTCCACTAACTGTGCAACGACTCTAGTTCCTTGAAGAGATAGGACATAATAACATGCAAGCGAGTAACACTCACACTTCTGTATTTATAATGAGTTACATATATCATTCTCACACGAGACGCTCTAAACGATCTAGCCACCATCAATCTCAATCCGAGTCTTACTCACGTACTAGAAAAAGACTTGGGCGTGAGACAAGCTTCATGACTCCACGAGCTCACAAGCAAGAACATAACCTTCACCAAGTGGGAGAATCCCTATTTTGTCATAGAATATTGCACATTTGGCTCTCCAAAGACTATGTCATCATAAAACCTAGCTTATAAATCTATGAAGGACTTACAGACCTTTAAGAGCATATACAAAATATGAAAAGCATCCTAGAGCTTGTTATACAAGACAATGATGTTATAATCAAAGTTCTTTCAACAATGCTTTGCAGATCTGCACAAGTATGGTACCATAGTTTAGAGTCTAGCTTTATTCTCCACTTTCAAGATCTCAGCTCCAAACTCATCTCCCTGTCCAGTATAAGAATTCTAGCTAAAAGAAGCATCACAAAGTTCTTCACTGTCACACAATGAGAAGATGAAAACATGGAGACCTATCTAAATGCTCAACTTGTAATGACTCATTGAGCCAAATCATAGAAGCCTTGATTAATGGAGCTTACAACTATTTTTCTATGGGAAAAGTTGTATACTATACCTGACCAAAACCTTTTCAACATCAAATACACAAAGATAAATTACATCAGGATGGAAAAAGCCAACTTGATTAGATAAGGACACCCTCATTCCCATACACAAGTAAAGTCTCCATCTTGTCATCATTTTTCTACAAGAGCAGAAGAAAAAAAGCACTAAGAGGCTCATCCATGATCGCCTAATATTTCACAAGCTCATGACTACTCTTCTAACTATCACACAGACTGAGATGCTAGCTGCTATCAGATAGAAAGAATTTGTGCAATATCTACCTCCCATAAAAAATGGCATGAATTATATCCTTTTTACTGTGATCATAGGTAAGATGACATTGAGGAATGCCACACCTTAAAAAATAAGATAGAAAGGTTAATTGTAAGGGGTTACCTTCTACAGTTCATGAGAAAAGAGATAAAAGCGGAGCAAGAAATGAAAGAAATTTGCACGCTTGATGACCTTGGATAATCCCCAAATTATCCTATATATTATATCTCCATCTTTTATTTTTTAAAAAATAAAAGCAATAATTTTTCTCCATATCTCCAATGTTTCCAAACATATCTTCATAAAAAGTCTTCATGACTCCAAACATGTCTCCATAAAAAGTCTCTAAGTCTCAAGATATATCTATCCAACTCAAACGTTATTGGTTTTTCCCTCCTTAACAATGATTTTTGTAGGTTCCCTTAGATTGCTTCTTAGTCTTATCACATCTTATAGATATCTTTAATTCTTTTTATTTCAATATTTGCGGTTCTGTATACTCAACCTCCTTATGGATTAACCTTGGTCTTATCAGGTTATGTATTACTTTGACACTCCTGTACTTGAAAGAAGACATCAATTATTTGATCGTGTTAAGTTTTTTAGGTAAGTTAGTGTACAAACTATAAATCTTATTCTTGTTTTTATTTTCACTTTTTTTTTTGATCTTTTTCTCTTTTTTTTCTACACTTACATAAAAGTTTGATCCTGCATATTAGATGATAAACTTTCTAAGAAATCTTTATATTCTTTAGAAAACATGGTTGAAGAAGATTACTTGTCATTTCACAATTGTCATACGTGGGCGATTTGAATCCAATAAGAACACTTGCACTATTATGTATAGTTTTTCCTCCAGGTGTATCTCACTTCAATTTTAAGTTAGATATCATTCAATTTTTACCTAATTTCCATGGCTTAGATTCAAAAAATCCATACTTGCATTGAAGAGAAATTGAAGAGGATTTTAACACTTATAATGACTTAAATTGTAGCATGAACACCATTAGACTAAAGTTTTTTTCTTTGTCCTTAAAAGATAAAGCTAAAACATGGTTATAAAATCTTAGGTCAGGATCTATTTGTGATTGAGATAAAATGCAACAATAATTTTTAAAGAAGTTTCTACCTTCTCATTGAACAAATTCTTTCAAAATACCAATCACCATATTCACTCAAAAACCAAGAGAAACATTTTACTAGAGTTAGTATAGGTATAAAGAGTTGTTTAATAATTGGCCATACCATGATTTTGAAAAATAGAGATTAGTTTCACACTTCTACGAGGGTTTAACACCTAAAAGTCGGCAAATTGTGGAAATGATGTGCAATGAAACTTTTAAAGATAAAGACATTGATGAAGCAATGGAGTACCTAGACTTAAATACTTAAAATTAGGACATTGTAGGCACTTGTAAGGCATCAAGTAAAACTCAACCCCATATATCAAGTGGCGACAAGTACAACCTTAAAGAAGATCATGACCTCCAAGCTAAATTCACATCTTTAGGTAGAAAAGTCAAGGCACTTGAATTGAAAAAGAGTGGTCAATTAAAATTTATTCAAGAAATTATGTCAAATTTGTGAAACTAATGAACATGCAACTAATGATTATCCAACTTTGTCATGTTTTAAGGAATGTCTCCATGAATAAACCAATGCTTTAAATAATTTTCAAAGGCCAAATCATAATCCATACTCGTAAATTTACAATCCTAGTTAGAAAAATCATCTAAATTTCAGTTGGAAAAGTAATAACAATAATGTACAAACTTCACAGCCATCCTTTCAAGCACACTACAATTTTCAAGATTCTTAAGGATATATAGCTCTTTATGTTCTTCCTCCTATAAATAATCTCAAGGAAACATTGCATCCATTCATTGAAAAGCAAAAGTTAATCAATACTTAAAATGCTTAAACTATGATAGGTTTGAAAGAAACTCTTGCAAGATTCAAATTTGCTCTTAATTTTGAGGAGAAAGGTAAGTTACTTTATCAACCATAGCAAAATTCTAAAGTACAATACAACTTAAGTATGGGTAACTCAAGGAGCCAACAAATGGATCAAGTTAAATCAGTCATAACTCTTCGCAGTGGTAAGGGTATTGAAAAACCTATTCTTGAACCTTATGAGAAAGATGATGAATTAATCTCTAAGGGTAAGGAAGAGGTCAAACTTGAACATTGTAAAGAAAAACAATGATTTCCCACTAGTAATTTCATCTCCTCGTGCCATGACTAATTAAAGGAAAGTGAATCATAATTCTGAAATTTTTGAAATTTTCAAACAGGTAATGATCAATATACCTTTATTGGATGCTATTAAACAGGTACCCTCTTCATAGTGGTAAGACTGGTCAGTGCATGTGTATTGACCATAGGAAACTTAACTCAATGAATAGAAGAAGTCATTTTTTCCTTAGCTTTCATGGATCAAATCCTAGAAAGTGTTGTAGGTCATGAATTTTATTATATCCTAGATGGCTATTCAGGTTACAACCAAATTGAAATTGCACTTGAAGATCAAGAGAAAACTACTTTCACATGTTCATTTGATATTTTTGCAAATTTTGGATAATGTAATGTATTAGCCATATTTTCAAAGGTGTACGTTTAGCATATTTAGTGATTTGGTTTAATGTTTTCTTAAAATCTTCATGGATGATTTTTTTTATTTTTGGTGATTCATTTGATAATTTTTTAACTAAATTGAAAAAGGTATTGAGGAGGTGTGAAGAGAAAAATATTGTCCTAAATTGGGAAAAATGTCATTTCATGGTAACAAACGGTATTATACTTGGTCATATTGTTAAATCAATAGAAATTGAGGTTGACAAGTTTAAAATCGAGTTAATTATCAACTTGTCAATTCCAAAATATATTAAAGATGTGAAATCATTCTTAAGACATGCTGGTTTTTATAAGAGGTTTATCAAAGATTTTAGTGTAATATCTAAGTCATTGTGTAACCTTCTGACAAAGGATAATGTTTTTTAATGGATTGAATATTATAAAGAAGCCTTTTTTAAACTTAAAAACTTGCTTACTTCTTCTCCAATCATTCAACCTCCTAATTGATCATTGCCTTTTGAAATAATGTGTGATGCTAGTAATTATGTCGTTGGTGTTGTTTTAGTACAAAAAAAGATAAGAACCTTTATGTGATTTACTATGCAAGTAAAAATGCTCAAATAAATTATTCCACCACTGAAAAAAAATTACTTTCAGTATTATTTGCATGTGAAAAAATTAGATCTTATCTTGTTGGCTCACCTGTTGTTGTTTTTAGTGATCATACAGTATTAAAATTGCTTCTTTCTAAGAAGAATTCTAAGGATAGATTGGTACGATGGATCTTGTTACTCTAAGAATTTGATATCACAATCAAAGATAAGAAAGGCACCAAAAATGTTGTCGCTGATCATTTGTCAAGATTAACAATAGAGTCAACATTTGATATCACACCGATCAATGATTACTTTCCTAATGAATCTTTATTTTTCGTTGCTACAATGTCTTGGTTTACTAATATTGTGAATTTTCTTGCAACAAAAGATTTGCTAGCTCATTGGAGTGCCCAAGATAAAATAAAATTTTTGAGCGAAGTGAAGAATTTTTATTGGGATGACCCTTACATGTTCAAGTATTGTCTTGATAAAATATTTCAAAGATGCATACCACACAATGAGGTAAGTAATTTTATTAAATTTTGTCATTAATTAGAAGCATGTGAGGGGTCATTTCTCATAAAAAAAATGATTATAAAATTATTAAAATGTGGATTTTAATGGCCCATCATGTTCAAGGTCACACATTTATTCTGCAAAACCTGTGAAAATTATCAAAAGTTAGGATCTATTTTAAAACATCACATGATGCTTTTAAATCTTATTCTTATCACTGGAATCTTTGACCGTTAGGGTATAGATTTCATGGGATAATTTCCTCTATTATTTGGTTTTTTATACATATTAATCACAATAGATTATTTTTAAAATGGATAGAAGCAATTCCAAGTTGAAATAATGATCGCAAAATAATGATCAAATTTTTGAAAGACAATATTATGAGTTAATGTGGAATTCCTTGAGCCATGATAAGTGATAATGGAACACATTTATCTAACAAGCCATTTGAATCCTTAATGAAGGAATATGGAATCACACATAAAATTGTCACCCCTTATCACCCTCATACAAGTAGACAAGTAGAACTTACTAATATAGAGATCAAACAAATCTTGGAAAAAACAGTGAACCCTAATCGGAAGGACTGGTCTCTAAGACTTAATGATGCACTTTGGGCTTATCGAATTGCTTTTAAAATATCATTAGGTATGTCATCTTATAAGCTAGTTTATGGAAAACCTTGTCACTTGCCTATGGAACTTGAAAATAAAGCTTATTAGGCAATTAAGCTTTCAATTCAAACCTTGATAATACTAGTCAACTGCTTATGTTACAAATAAATGAACTTGAGGAATTAAGAAATGATGCATATGAGAATTCTAAATTTCATAAAGCAAGAATTAAAGTGTTTCATGACAAGAAAATTTTAAGAAAAACATTTGATATTGGTTAAAAGGTTTTTTCTATATAATCCTTGACTCCATTTATTATCTAGAAAGCTAAGATAAAGATGAAGTGGTCCATATATTGTGAAACATGTGTATCCTTATGGGGCCTTTGATATCAAGAATCCAAATAATAAAAATGTTTTTAGGGTGAATGAACATCATTTAAAAGCATACTTTGATAATTTTCCTAATGAAAATGAATCTATTGATTTGAATGATCTTGTTTATAAAGATTGATTATTTTTTTCTCACATTTTTTTTTGTTTCTTTTTTATGTGACTTTTGTTTTGCTAGTCTTTTTCCAACCTTAGTCAAATGGCAGATAAAGATACTCGTGACTCTTAAGTTAGTTCTTTAGTTTCCTATGATAACTGATATATTTTTAATACATTTATTAATCAATTGTTTAATTTTTTGTTTATTGTATTTTCTTTACATCTCTTCTCCACCTCTAGTCTAGAAAAATGGACAACATTCTTGAGAAATTGGAAAAGTATTTTCCTGATTTGCAAAACAATTGAAATTTTATCATAAATATGTTAGATGGACTCGTAATACATAATGTCATTCTTTAGAAATGGTCTCTATAAACCGTGAAGATAAAATATAATTCATTAAGGATTGCCTAAGTAAGGAGTCTTTAGATAATCTTTTATTGACTCTTGAGACGCTTCCTAGTGGAGATGTGCATTGTGTAATTCATTATTTATGGTCCTATTTTTATAAAAAAGTAAAATATGCTAGATATAGTTTTAAGAATCTGACTAAAAAGACCCTATTTTTCAGTTTTTAAGAAAATTGGATGGGAAGTCTATCCCTCAGCTATAAAGGGAATTTAAACCATTTTTGGATGTAAAACCAAGGTATGAGCCATAGTCATAACTACTTGTATATATACATGTTATGACACACACAAAAAAGAATTTAAGCGGTCTATCTATAAAAGTGATATGATTGCATTTCCTTTTTCATCTCTATAAAATCTTCTCATCCTTCCCTTTATTTTCATTCAACCCCTACAAAGAGTATGGAAAGTGTAGAATGATAGGATCCTCGACTCATAAAATAAAAAATATTTATGTTTTTTGTGGATCCAGTCCTAAGAAAGAAAATAAGTTTTTGGAATCAACAAATCATCTTAGTCATGTATTAGCTGAAAGAAAGATTTATTTAGTATATGGGGGAGGCAACTTCGAGATAATAGGGGGTGTGTCAACAATCACATTCTTAGGAGGTTGTCAAGTTTTGAGTATCATCCTAAAAGCTTTAGCCATAAAAAACATCAATGGTAAAACAATTAAAGAGAAATTAAAGGCCTCAACAATGTCTGAATGAATAGCTATAATGCTTGAACATTTTGATACCTTTATTACCTTAACAGGTGGTTAGGGCATATTAAAAGAGATATTTTAGATTTTCTTTTAAGCCCAATTGAACATTCAACAGAAACCTATATGTTTGTTAAATGTTAATGGTTTTTATAATAATTTATTGTCTTTTCTTAATCATGTTGTGGAATAGAAGTTTATAACATCTCTGGCACACCGAAACATAATCTTTATTGCAACTGGTCAACCATAGAAAGTTGTAAAAACCACAATTTGGATTTGAGCCTTAGTATGTAAATATTTGTCTTTTGGTTTTACCAATATCATATTATTTTTTGTTTTGTTATTTATTTTGGTTATATTTGTTTAAGTGTGTTTCAAGCTTTTCAGTAGTTGCTATTTCAAGTGATATCTTTTATACTCTACCTTTCTAACTTTAAACATTAAGGACAATATTTGTTTAATTGTTAATATTAGGATGACATAGTAAAGAGGAACTATACTCTTGAAATAACTCTTGAGACATATCGTAATAAATATTTTACAATGGTTATATGCAAAATTCATAACAAGGTTTTATCATGCGCTTCCTTTTGAATTATTCAAGTTTACCAACTCTCATACTGTTACCACTTAATTTGGCTCATATACTTATTTAACAAGTATTGATAAACTATTTTTGCACACATAGTTTAACTCATGATCATAGGTTGTAAATTAGATTATTACATTATTTATATTCTTTTGTCAAAGGTAGCAACTAAAGGAATGAGAGATTGTAAAAAAAAAAAAATAAATATCAATAATAATAGAATAAATAAATAAATGCATAGATAAATTTGGTTTTGTAGCCTCCTTAACCTAAACAATTAAGCCTGAAGGGGTGTCTTAACACCTAATACTCTAATGTCAACTGATTTGAAAGTTATTGGCCTAAATCTTGTTACATGGATTGAGGAGAAAACTTAAGGGAATCAGACATTACACAATCTATATTTAAGTATCTACAACCTGAGTCACTAAGCTTGTAAGGGTGTCTCAACACATAATACTCAAAGGTCAACTGATTTGGAACTCATTAGTTTACTCGTTGCATGGGTTAAGGATGCAACGTGTTATTTTTAAGTTAGGTTATATATATATATATATATATATATATATATATATATATATATATATATATATATATCCCAACCCAAAGAAGTTAACCTTAGAAAAACATTAGAAAAAAAATGTTTTCTTCCAAATAAAGCCCTATAACTATATGTTGTTATATTGAGCACAAAAATAATGTTTATTAATATCTTGATTAAAAGGTATGTGGCATAAATATAAAATCTAATGAGAATTTATTTATTTGAATTGATCAATGAAAGTAAAATGAGTGCCTTGGTTTTAGATTTTGTAATTTGTTTTTCAATTTTAATGCTTTAATTATTATGAACTAGTAATAAGCTGATTAAATGGGTGACATGATCAAAAGATTAATGTCTTATCCCAAGTGCAAGAGTGTCAAAATAATAAATAACCCGGCAAGACCGGGGTTGAACCATAGGGAGGTGAACTATATAAAATTATAAACAAAAAATAAAAAGGAGTTGAAGAGAACTTTTAAGATGTGATATTGATGTAAGGATTAAACAATGATAAAACAATTGCCAAGGTTAGATGATCCACTAATGGTATTTCAAATAAGTATAGTATAAACTCTTTTTATTACTTAACTGGAAACCACACACAAAGGAGGTTCCAATCGGATTATAATTTATTAACATGATTACATTAATTATCTTATTTGAGTAATGCCAATACTTGTAAATGTGGTCAGGTATTCATGGTGATAACTTATGTTAACAACAAATTAAGTTCTTTTTATAGCACAAGTGTCGGTTATACCATACAGTAGGCTATGAAAGTGTCAAGTATTTGTTGTACCGAGGTTTGTACAGCACAAATCTAGATTAATCATTTAACAAGTAGGGTATTAAAAGTGAGTAAGATAACAAATATAAAACATGTTAGTATCAAACATTAAAGTCCATGTTGAGTTTATATTATACTTATTCTTACACCATTGGTGTACCCTTTTCACCTTGACAAAATTAACTTAGCTAAACATAATGAAGAAGAAAAACATAAATAAACAATATAAGAACATAAACATGATATAAGTTACTAAGTATAGTAAAGGAAATGAAAAGCATAAACAAGAGATTAATATAACATAAAATAAAACTTGAACATTATAAAATACAAAGAAAGAGAGTAAGAGCAAGATCTTGATCTGAACAACCAAGATGTCTAAATGTACGGCAAATGCCTCCTTTTATAGGCTAAAATTCGGAACTATTGATTTGATGACAAATTATTGAGTGGGTGGCCACCTCTTGACTTAGTGACAATCATTATCTTCTTATCTAAACAAAATGTCATTGCTAATATCATAATTTGAACAGATAATCTTCATGAAAGTTCTGGTCATTTGTCTCAGCTTTCCAACAAGACAAGAATGAGCTCATTTGGACTTCTAGAACTCGAGATATAAGCTGAACATTGAACAGTGTCTGGGCTGCAGGACAGATTCCGACTTCTCTTTTGTTGCTATAATTTGAACTTGACAATGGCCTTTTTGAATCTTGTAATCTTCATGAAAGTTTTAGGCCTATATCTTAGCTTCCTATCCATATAAACTAGACCTAAATCCAAGCTCTATAGCTCCAGTTATGATCCAATAACTGAATGGTGTTCCAGTTTGAATTGAACCAGCATCTCTTCTTTAAGCTTAGCCATCTCTTTGTCTTTTCACTTTTAATAGTTAAACACATCAATCAATCCTTTAAACTGTAAGATATGCTTGCATTCAAAATGAGCATTTGCCATAAATTAAAGATATCTTATATTATCAGACTTGTTATTATAAAACATGCTTAAGTTAGGGAATTTAATGATACTTTAAGTGCAATATGATGATATAAAACCTTGATAAAAATATACTTTTAAGTACTAATCACACCCCCCCAACCAGCTTATTACTAGTCCCTTGTAATCAAAGCGTTAAAATAATTTGCGACATTCAAAAGCAAGGCATTCATCATTCAACTTCCATTAATCTATCTAAATAAACAAACTCTCATTAAATTTATACATCTGCTTCATACTTCTTAAACAAGATATTAATAAACCTTCATTTTATGCTTAATATATCAAAATATAGTTATGGGGCTTTGCTTGGATGAAAACACAATTTTGTTCTAATGTTTTTCTAAGGTTAACTTCCTTGGGTTGAGATTATTAACTTTTTTTTCTTTTTTTTTTAATATATAATCATATAACTTAAAACACAATGCATCCTTAACCCTTGTAACGAGTTTTAGGCTAATGACTCCCAGACCAGTTGGTCTTAGGGCATTAGGTGTTGAGACGCCCTTACAAGCTTAGTAACTCGGGTTGCAGATACTGATACATAGATAGTGCAATGTTTGATTCCCTTAAGCTTTTCTCCTCAACCCATGTAACAAGCATTGGGCTAATAGCTCCTAAGTCAGTTGACTTTAGGGTATTAGGTGTTAAAACACCCCTTCAGACATAATTGTTTAGGTTAGGGAGGCTACGAAACCCAACTTATCTACGTTTTTATTATTATCAATTTGTTTTTGTTTTTGTTATTTTGCAAATTATATACTATCCATTTCCCTTAGTTGTTACCTTTAACAAAAGAACATAAATAATGTAATAATCCAATGTGCAACCCACAATCATATGTTAAAGTATGTGTGTGAAAATGAAGGTTTACGAATACTTGTTAATTGAGTATATGAGCAGAATCAAGTGATAACAATGCAAGAGTTTGTAAACCTGAATATTTCAAGAAGTGTTATGATAGACCTTGATAAGAATTTTTACTAAGATGCGTCTCAAGAGTCAATAGAATTCCTCCTCACTCTGCCATCCTAATAACAGTTTTGTCAAATGGTTTTAATAATAGCAAAAAGTTAGTTTTTTTTTAAACAAGAGATTACTACCCTCTCCCTCCAACCAAAATGAGACATTGTCCTCAATGTTCTAAGGTAGAAAGGTAGAGTATAGAAGACATCACCTGAAGCAGCGACTATTGATAAGCCTGAAACACACTTAAACAAATATAAAAAATAACAAAATAGAAAAATATTATGTTATTAATAAAACCAAAAGACACAAGTTTTTACAAACCAAGGTTCAAATCTAATCTAAGCTTTTTATGGCTTTCCTTGTTTGACCAGTCTATTAGACTCATGGAGGAATCAATTACAGGGATGAAAGATTACAATTGATCAATCAGTTGTTCAACAGTAGCAGCAGAGATTATGATTTGTCTTGCCGAATATGTTAACAAATTTCTGTTCCACAGCATGATCAAGAAAAGACAACAAATTATCATAAAAAACCATTAACATTAAGCAAACCTATAGGTTTCTGGTGAATGTTCAGTTAGGTCCAAGAGGAAATATAAAATATCTCTTCTACTGTGCCCAGACCACCTGGTAAGGCAATGAAGGCGTCAGCATGATCAAACATTACATTCATTCGTTTAGACATTGTGGAGACTTGTAGTTCCTCTCCAACTGTTTTTCCGATGATATCCAATTTGGCTAAAGCTTTTGGAACGATACCAAAAACTTGACTGCCTCCTAAAAATGCAGCTGTTGACACACTCCCCATTAACCCAAGGCTGCCTCCCCCATACACTAAATGAATCTTTCTCTCAGCTAGTACCCGACCAAGATGATTTGCTGATTCTAAAAACTCCTTTTCTTTCCCAGGACTGGATCCACCAAAAACACAAATATTTTTTATTTGATGACTTGAGGAACCTACCATTTCTACACACTTCTATGTCTATTGAATGTATGGGTTGAGTAGAAATGAAGGGAAGGAAGAGAAGATTTTATAGATGAGAAATTGAAAATGCAATCATACCACCCATATATAGGCCAGCTGAAGTCTTTCTCTCTCTCTATTTTTTTTTAAACATGTGTATGTACAAGTAGTTGTGATTGTGGCTCATATCTTCCCTTGGTTTTACATCAAAAAACGGCTTAAATGCCCTTTATGGGTCGGGGATAAGCTTCCCATCTAGTTTTCTTAAAAACTGACAAACAAGGTCTTTTTTAGTCAGATTTCCAAGACTAAATCGATCATGTTCTTTATGAAAATGGGTCATAAATCATGAATTGCACGATGCACATCTCCACTAGGATGCGTCTCAAGAGTTAATAGAAGATTATCTAAAGACTCCTTACTCAGGCCATCCTTAATGAATTGTATTTTATCTTCATGGTTTATAGATATCATTCCTAAAGAACGACATTATGCATTACAAGTCCATCTGGCACATCGATGACAGACTTTCAGTCGTTTTGCACGATGTTTCTTTGCAAAAGTGTTTTTATCTGTCCCAAGCATGTATGAAATAAAAGAATTGGAAGACTCACCTAATAATCGGGCCTTTGCTTCAATCATCCAGCGAATATTTTTCAGGAATTCCATGGTTCATTAACAACCTCAATCTTTCACACCTAGCACGGTAAATTTTTGCAATCGCATTTTGAGGCAAAGCGGGAAAATACTTTTTCAACTTTTCAAGAGTGGTGTCCATTTTTTTAGATGAGAAGTGGAAAAGAGATGCAAAGAAAAGAGAAGGAACAAGGAATTGAACAAATATATACACAGATATCAGTTATCATGGGAAACTGAAAGAACCGACTTAAGAGTCACGGGGTACCGTTATCTGCTATTTGACCGGGGTTTGAGAAAGACTAGCAAAACAAAAGTCACATAAAAAAGAAACACAAAAATAATATGAGAAAAACAAAATAATCAACCTTTATATACAGGATCATTCAAACCAATGGATTTATTTTCACTAGGAAAATTATCAAAGTAAGTTTTCAAACGATGTCCATTTACCTTAAAAACATTGTCATTTTTTGGATTCTCAATATCAAAGGCCCCATAAGGATACACATGTTTCACAATAAATGGACCGCTCCATCTTGATCTTAGCTTTCCAGGAAATAAATGGAGTCGAGAATTATAAAGCAAAACTTTTTGACCAACATCAAATGTTTTTCTCAAGATTCTCTTGTCATGAAACTCTTTGATTCTTACTTTATGAATTCTTGAGTTCTCATATGCATCATTTCTTATTTCCTCAAGCTCATTTATTTGTAACTTACGCAGCTGGATAACATCATCAAGGTTTGAATTAAAAGCTTTAATAGCCCAATAAGCTTTATGTTCAAGTTCCACAGGCAAATGACAAGGTTTTCCATAAACCAGCCTATAAGGTGACATACCTAATGATGTTTTAAAAGCAAATCGATAAGCCCAAAGTGCATCATTAAGTCTTAAAGACCATTCCTTCCGATTAGGATTCACTGTTTTTTCCAAGATTTGTTTAATCTCCATATTAGCAAGTTCTACTTGTCTACTTGTCTGAGGGTGATAAGGGGTGGCAACTTTGTGTGTGATTCCATATTTCTTCATTAAAGACTCAAATGGCTTGTCGTAAAAATGTGTTCCACCATCACTTATCATGGCCCAAGAGATTCCAAACCGACTCAAAATATTTTTTTTCAAAAACTTGATCATTGTTTTATGATCATTGTTTCAACCTGGAATTTCCTCTATCCATTTTGAAACATAATCCACTGTGACTAATATGTACACAAAACCAAATGATGGAGGAAATGGACCCATGAAATCTATACCCTAACAATCAAAGATTTCAATCACAAGAATATGATTTAAAGGCATCATATGACGTTTTGAAATAGATCCTAACTTTTGACAATTTTCACAAGTTTTGCAGAATGCATGCGTGTCCTTGAACATGGTGGGCCAATAAAATTCACATTGTGGGATTTTTGTAGTCGTCTTCTTTGATGAGAAATGACACCCATATGCATCAAAATGACAAAATTTAATGACACTACTTATCTCATTGTCGGGAATACATCTTCAAAATATTTGATCAGGACAATATTTGAATAAGTAAAGGTCATCCCAATACAAAAATTTCACTTCGTTCAAAAACTTTTTTTTGTCTTAGGTATTCCAATGAGCTGGCAAATCTCCTGTTAAGAAAATTGACAATGTTAGCAAACCAAGGCATTGTAGAAATAGAAAGTAAAGATTCATCAGGAAAGTAATAATTGATTTGTGTGATGTCAGATGTGGAATCTATTGTCAATCTTGACAAATCATTCGCGATAACATTTTCGGTGCCTTTCTTGTCCTTAATTGTGATATCAAATTCTTGAAGTAACAAAATCCACCACACCAATCTAGCCTTAGAATCCTTCTTAGAAAGAAGATATTTCAATGTTGCATGATCACTAAAAACAACAACAGGTGAGCCAATAAGATAATATCTGATTTTTTCACATGCAAATACTACTGCAAGTAATTCTTTTTCAGTGGAAGTGTAACTCATTTGAGCACTATTTAAAGTTTTACTTGCATAGTAAATTACATAAGGTTTCTTATCTTTTCTTTATCCTAAAACAGCACCCACGACATAATCACTAGCATCACACATTATTTCAAAAGGTAATGACCAATCAGGAGGTTGAATGATAGGAGCAGAAGTAAGCAAGTTTTTAAGATTAACAAAGGCTTTTTCACAATGTTCAGTCCATTCGAAAACATTATCCTTTGTTAGAAGGTTACACAATGGCTTAGATATTACACTAAAATCTTTGATGAACCTTCTATAAAAACTAGCATGTCCTAAGAATGATCTTAACAGATTTATCATTCTTAAAATCTTTGATGAACCTTCTATCTAAGCCTTCTATAAAATCTTTAACTTATCACACCCTTTAACAGATTTTGGTGTTGGTAAGTTGACAATTAACTCGATTTTAGATTTGTCAACCTCAATTCCTATTGATGAAACAATGTGACCAAGTACAATGTCGTTTGTTACCATAAAATGATATTTTTCCCATTCAGCACAAGATTCTTCTCTTCACACCTGTTCAAAACCTTTTTCAAGTTAGTTAAACAATCATCAAATGAATCACCAAAAACAAAAAAATCATCCATAAAAATCTCAAGAAAACGTTCAACCATATCACTGAATATGCTAAGCATGCATCTTTGAAACGTGTTTGGTGCATTATATAATATAAAAGGCATCCTTCGATATGCAAAAGTACCGAATGGACATGTGAAAGTAGTCTTCTCTTGATCTTCCAATGCAATTTTAATTTGGTTGTAACCTGAATAGCCATCTAGGAAATAATAAAATTTAAGACTTGCAACTCTTTCTAGGATTTGATCCATGAAAGGTAAAGAAAAATGATCTTTTCTTGTAATTGAATTAAGTCTCCTATAGTCAATGCACATGCACCAACCAGTAATAGTCATAGTTGGAATTAACTCATTTTTCTCATTTGTTATCACAGTGACTCCAGACTTTTTAGGTACAACTTGGGTAGGACTTACCCATTTGCTGTCAGAAATAGGATAAATGATTCCATTATCTAGAAGCTTAATGACTTCACTCCTCACTACTTCTTTCATATTAGGATTAAGCCTTCGTTGCATTTCTTTAGAGGGTTTAGCATTTTTCTCCAAATAAATTCTGTGTGTGCAAATCAAATGACTAATTCTTTTTATGTCAGCTATGGTCCACCATAATGTATTTTTGTGAATTTTCAGAGTTTGTAATAACTTACCTTCTTGATGTGCATTAAGTTTGGAAGAAATTATTACCGGAAAAGTTTTATTTTCTCCCAAAAATGAGTATTTGAGATTGAATGGTAACGACTTCAAATGAGGTTTTGGTGGTTGAACACTTGAAGGTATGGACTCAATTTATCGTGGTGGCAATTCCTCAATTTTTGTCTCCAATTACTTGCTTTTGATTCTTCATGAAAATAAACCATTTGTAAATCTTCAGATTCATTAAACTCAATTTCACTGGAAGTATTTTCAAATTGATCATAAAATAATTTTTCAATAAAGTCTACTTCCTGTAAATCATTATCATCTCCAAGTTGCTTGTAAATGTTAAAAACATTCATCTCCAATGTCATGTTTCCAAAAAATAACTTCATCACTTCATTCTTATAATTAGTCAACGCATTAGAAGTTACAAGAAATAGATGTCCTAAAATAACTGAAATTGAATTACATGCTTCAACAGGTTGTGTATCCAAGATAAAATCCACATGATAAATGAATTTATCAACTTGTACTAACACATCTTCAACTATTTCTCTAGGTACTTTTACAGATCTATCAGCAAGTAAAAGAGTTACAGAAGTTGGTTTTAACTCACCTAGATTGAGACTTTGAAAACCCGAATATGGAAGTAAATTCACACTAGCTCCAAGATCAAGTAAAGCTTTTTTAATTTTATGTTCTCCAATAAAGCATGAAATTGTAGGACAATCAGGGTCTTTATATTTCAAAGCATTATTCTTTTGAAGAATGACACTTGTTCGGCTAAAAAGACTTTCTTTTTCACATTCAGTTTTCTCTTCATAGTGCACAAGTCTTTCAAACATTTAGCATAAGAAGGTACATGTTTAATAGCATCCAACAAAGGTATATTGATCCTTACCTGTTTGAAAGTTTCAAAGATTTCAGAATTGTAATTGACTTTTCTTTGTTTGGTCATGGCATGAGGAAATGGAAGTACTGGTGGGGAATCAGTCTTTTCTTTGCAATGTTCAGGTTCAACCATTTCCTTACCCTTAGAGATTAACTCATCATCTTTCTCACAAGGTTCAAGAATAGGTTTTTCAATAACCTTACCACTGCGGAGAGTAGTGACTGATTTGACTTGATCCATGTGTTGGCTTCCAGAGCTACTTGCGCTTGAATTGTATTGCCCTATGGGATTTTGTTGTGGTTGAGATGGAAACTTACCTTTCTCCTGAAAACTAAGAGCAGATGTGAACTTTGCAAGAGTATCTTTCAAATCTGTCATAATTTGAGCATTTTGAGTGTTGATTGTTTCTTGCTTTTCAATGAATACATGCAATGTTTCCTCAAGATTTCTTCTAAGAGGGGGAGCATAAAGAGGTGCATGTCCATGAGAATTTTGAAAATTATGATGTACTTGAAATGGTGGCTGTGAAGTTTGTGCATTATTGTTACCACTCTTCTAACTGAAATTTGGGTGATTTCTCCAACCAGGGTTATATGTTTGTGAGTATGGATTCTGATTTGGCCTTTGGAAACTGTTTAATGCATTGGCTTGTTCATAGAGATATTCCTTGAAAGAAGGCAAAGTTGGACAATCATTGGTTGAGTGTTCATTAGTTTCACAGATTTGACATATAATTTCTTGAATAGATTTCAATTGACCACTCATTTTCAATTCTAGTGCCTCGACTTTTCTAGCTAAAGATGCAAATTTGGCTTTGAGGTCATGATCTTCTCGAAGGTTATACATACCTCCACTAGATGTATGAGGTTGAGTTTTACACAGTGCCTCATAAGTACCTGTAGTGTCCCAATTCTGAGCATTTTCAGCTAACAAGTCCATGTATTTCATTGCTTCATCAGAGTCTATTTAAAGTCTTTACCAGCATGTCCTATTTAAAGTTTTACTTGCATAGTAAATTATGTAAGGTTTCTTATCTTTTCTGTCCTAAAATAGCACCCACGGCATAATCACTAGCATCACACATTATTTCAAAAGGTAATGACCAATCAAGAGGTTGAATGATAGGAGCAGAAGTAAGCAAGTTTTTAAGTTTAACAAAGGCTTCTTCACAATGTTCAGTCCATTCGAAAACATTATCCTTTGTTAGAAAGTTACACAATGGCTCAGATATTACACAAAAATCTTTGATGAATTTTCTATAAAAACAAGCATGTCCTAAGAATGATCTTAACATATTTATCATTCTTAAAAGGGTGTGATATTATCCTTTGTTAGAAGGTTACACAATGACTTAGATATTCCATTCAAAATGAGCATTTGCCATAAATTAAAGATATCTTATATTATCAGACTTGTTATTATAAAACATGCTTAAGTTAGGGAATTTAATGATACTTTAAGTGCAATATGATGATATAAAACCTTGATAAAAATGCACTTTTAAGTACTAATCAATGGGTGTGATAAGTACTTAAATGTGCATTTTATTAAGGTTTTATATCATCATATTATACTTAAAAGTATCATTAAATTCCTTAACTTAAGCATGTTTTATAATAAGCATATCTCACAATAAGCATATCTCAGTTTAATAATATAAGATATTTTTAATTTATGGTAAATGTTCAGTTTAATGCAGGTTTGTAAAATAAGCATATCTCACAATTTAGATAATTGATTAATGTGTTTAATTATTGAAATTGAGGTTCATGTGAAAAAAAAAAAAGGGCTAGGCTTAAAGAATAAATTATAAATGAGTTGGTTCTAGTCAAATTGGAACACCATTCAATTTTTGGGGTATAATTGAAGCTAGTGACCTTGGATTCATAGATGGTTTGACTAGATGGAAAGCTAATACATAAGCCTAAAACATTCATGAAGAGCCCAAGACTTAATATTTCTATTTTTAAGTTCAAATCTTAGCAAGAAAAAAGAAGTTTGAATTTATCTTGCAGCCCAAACACTATTTGGTGTTCAACCTATAAATGAAGTTATAGAAGCGCCAAAATAATCCCATTCTTTTTGGATTAAAAATCTAAGATAAATATCTACAACTTTCATAAATATCATCTATTCAGATTATGATGTTATCAATGACGTTTTATCCAATCACCAAATCAATAGCTATCCACCACACTAGTTCTAAGTTTTAGCTTGTAAAAAGAGGATTTTCCCATCAATTTAAGACATATTGGTTTTGCTATCAAGATGCATTCTCTTACTTTCTTTATTTGTATTTGTAATATTCAAGTTTTATTTCATGTTATATTTTTATTAGTTTTTTATTTATGAGTATCATTTTTCTTAGTATACTTAGTTAATTTCTATCATACATATGCTCTCATCTTGTTTATTTATATTTTTTTCTTAATTATATTTAGTTAAGTTTTTTTTGTCAATGTGAGAATGTTACACTAATGGTGTAAGAATAAATATAGTACAAACTCAACATGGATATTAATGTTTAAATTCAAGAAAATATGTTATTAACATGTGTTGTGATTGTTATCTTAATCAATCTTAATACCCTCCTTGTTAAGTGGTGAGTCTTGATTCATGGTGTACAATCCTTGACACAAAAAATATTTGATTATTTCATAACCTACCACATATAGAATCGACACTTGTAATATGAAAGGATCTTGATTTTTTATTGACATAAATTAACACCATGAATACTTACAATATTTACAAGTTTTGACATTATTAAAATAAGGTAATTAAATATAATTAATATGATCATGTTAATAACTTAAAATGATCTATTAATGATAAATCATCCAATTGAAACCTCATTTGTATATAGTTTTCAGTTGAGTAATAGAAAGAGTTTATACTATATTTATTTGAAATATTATTAGTGGATTATTTAACATTGACAATTGTTTTATCTTTGTTAGATATTTACATTAATATCGCCTCTTAAGGATCTCTTTAACTCTTTTTATTTCATTATTTGTGGTTATGTATATTCAATTTCCCTATGGATCGACCCTGATCTTGCCGGATTATTTATTATTTTGATATTTTTTTTATTTAAAAAAAGACATCAATTATTTGATTGTGCTAGTGTTTATTATAAATTATGGACCGAAATTGATGATTTTTATGTCCTAATATAAGTAACATTTCTACCCTTGCCTTTTATTTGTTATACATTCCTGACTTGAACTAAAAGAAAATTGTAGGGACATAATCTTTGCTAATGGAAAGCAATGTTGTATTGAGTTAGGATTAATTGAATTTGTGTTGAAATTGAGATAAATTTAATCTCATATTAAAAAATTAGTTTTCATATAGCATGTAATTGAATCACTAGGTGATCATGATGACCCAATAACTAATCATTTTTTTCCAAGTAAAACTTCGGATTGAACTTGATAACTTTAAGTAACAAAATAAACTAGACTAGCATTCATAGTAAAAGATTCAGAACCAGATATATAGATAATAAATAAGGTATCCCATCTCCAAGAGAAATGATATGTAAGGCATTATTATTCTGTTTGGCACAACATAGCTGTTAGTACAAACACAACACTATAGACAAGTTATAATTAAAAATATTTTAATTGTAATTAAAGCGACCAATTTGAACCAACTTATATTCAATATTTCAAGTTACGTTCATGTGAAGGTCATTCTTAGATTTCTGCCCTGAATTCAAAGATCACGAAAGGATGTAAAATGGATTGGGCACCAGTGACCTAAGAACTTAAATACACCTCCTAACCGCACAAGTGCAATAAGATCGGCTTCTACTAGCCATGGGCGAATAGCTCCATGAAACCATGGATAGTACCGAAAGAAGCTAATATACTAAAAGTATCAAACATCCCATATAGAAGAAGGTTTTTCGATAGCTGGTTCCCTAAGTGAGGGCTGTTGTTGTTGATGATAGGGATTCATCATTTGCATTCTTTGATGCTGGCTCATTGCTTCCATTTCCAATCTCGGTTGGTGCTGCTGCTGTTGATCCTGAAAATTTGTTGGCCTTGCTCCTCCAATCCCCATGAAGTCACGAGTCATCATGTCACCACCTTCAATAGGCGTACCAGCAAACCTTGAAGGTCCTGTTGGATTCCGCTCCATTAATGCATTCCTTCCGTGCATCAAACCAGAATTGCCACTATCCTCCTGTTCCATATTTTTTATGAACCCTGGATTTTGGTCGTTACTCATGAACATACTTGCAAACATTGCCATATCGTTCATTGCTGAGCTACCTGTACCAGCTGTGTCAAAAATCTGTGACATTTCTTGTGGCCCTCTTTGCAAGGGCTGGTTGTTAAATCCTCCAACGCCATTGATCATTCCAGCCATGCTAGTTTGATCCGAAGCCTGTGGCGGGAGGTCATCATAGGAGGTGTTATGCTGCTGAATTCCACCATAAGTTGATGATCTTATAGAAGAAAGCTGGTCAGGACCTGCCATGCTGCTGGCAAAGCTCTTTTGCATCATGGGGGAATTAATACTATTGCTAGCGGTGGCACCCATTTGTGCTGCTTTTTGCAACAAGGCTGTTGCTGACATGTGAGCAGTGGCCGAAATTTGGCATCCGTTTTTGTTATCTTGAAGATAATGCAAGCCGGATGAGCCATTGGAACTGAGTTGGAGGCTAGAAGTTGAGGAAATGCTTCTTGGACTTCCAAAGAGAGTGCCCGAGCTGCTCGAAAACATGCCTCCTGCCATGTTCATGGACTTGAATGGAATTGGAACGAGTTCTTGAGGGAGAGATTTGAGAGGGTTCTTAGGGTCGAAGCAGTTGAAGTCTGGAATTCCAATAGATGTGCTAGTGTTGGCGCTTAAGGGCATCGAAGACATGAGCTCTGGCATTTGGTTTTGCAAGTTTGACCCCATGTTGGCCATTACTCCTTGGTTTACTTTGTTGTTTTCTTCTGCTAATGCATCACAGAAAGCTCTGTGGGTGATGAAGCTATCTCTTCTGCATGATTGGTAGCAGTGGGGTCACATTAGGTTGCTAGCTAGGGAATAAAATACTGAGAAAAGACTGAAAATCAGTGATTTGCAACTTGAATGTTCAGAGCATAAAAAGTCGTCAAAAAGGAAACACAAAAATTTTATGAATTTGTCGGCCATTCCAACCGTATCTTCTACTGGAAAGTGACAATAATGCACTTCTTTGCGATAACTGCGGCAAGCAATCTTTGGACAATAACAAATAATGTTTCAACTGGTTTTGGCAGCAAAAAGAAGATGTCAAATACGTCTATGTAGCTCTACAAATTCAGAAATTACCATGGGACACCTTAAAAATAATTTACTTGATCCCAAATATTATTAAGTAGTCATATACTATAGTTTATCATGAATATAAAAAGACCGTGATTATTAAACAAAAACAAAAACCATGTTTTTCTTCCATGACGAAATTTTTTTTTTTTTTTTTTTTGCTAACCTTGAAAAGATGGTTCCACAATCACATTTGTATTCCCTCGTACCACAAGTCTTTTGATGAGCTTTCCAATCAGATTGTACTGCATATTTCTTCGAGCACTTGTCACATTTCCATTTCTTCTCGCCATGTTTTCGGCTAAAATGCTTCTTAATGCCAGTTAGATCTCCTAATGCACGAGCCGGGTTGTGGTGAACACATGTTGGCTCAGGGCATATGTAGACCTTTTTCCTCACCTCAGTGGTAGTTCTTTGCCTGAGCTTCCATGGCAGATTATGGCCTCTCCTATGCAATTGCAGGTTTTGGTCCCTTTGGAACCCTTTGTTGCATATCTCACACACAAAACGGTTTGTTGCCATAAGTGTCGTTGGTGATAAAGCCACGACTTCAGCAGTGGGATCTGATTCATAAGAGTTAGACCAGTTAATTAGTAATTTTAATTCAGATTTCTCTCCGAAAGAATAATTGATTATTGTAAGATGATTGCTCTATCATATACAAAATTATACACCATAAGACAAGAGTCAATGGAGGAAGAGAAAGTGAACTCATGCTCCAGGTGAGGGTGATCGTGGTAATTAATTTTTCCTATGCATGGTAAAATCGATGGCCCGGTTCTCAGAAGTACAGTTGCAGACAAAAAGAGGCACAAGCAGAGAGGGGAGCCAAGGAAACAGTTCTCACCAATTATTGAAATCTCAAAGCAATAATTGAACCTTTCAATTCACATAACATCTTTCTCTCAATACAAATTAAAAAAAGAAAAAGAAAATGAAGCTTCTAATTCAGTGGTAGGCAGTAATAATAATAAAAGAATAAAAAGAAAAGAAAACTGTGTCACCAACCCTTTCATTCACTGAATTTATGCTACTACGTACGCATATAATATGATGCTATATATAAGAAATAAAGGTTTCCTTTTTCTTTTTTTTTATTTGCTTCTAATTGAGACCAAGACTAGAACGATCTGTATCAATAAATATTACTGTTAAGTTTCATAAATGGGGCGGTTGACTTTGCCTGGAGTTCCTGGAAGATTTCTTTTCTTCTTCACCGGCTGTTGGGAGGTAGACCCATTGCTGTTAGTTGCAGCAACTGAGTCTGAGCCATGTAAGTGATTTTGTGCCTGCTGCTGCTGCTTTCCTTGGAGCTGTTGGACTTCTTCTCCAGTATTTCCTGAAGAGAAGCTCCCTTCATCACCTGTGATATTTGACATCGAAACTGAAAAGATCAAAGAAATGGTTTTGCAAAGTTAGATTGTCTTTCTGTCCTTTTTCCTCCCTTTCCAATCTCCCTGTTTCTTTCCAGGACTTTTGTGCTTGTTGGTTTTCTCACTAAAAGGAAGGGTTTGTATTTTGGTGAACATAAAATCAGCAGTTTGCTAGCACCAGAGGAAGACAAAAAATCATGGAATTCTCCTCCATTTCTGGTGAGGACGGGGTACTGTTGCTGCTATGCTATAATGCTAGCATTGGAACCTGGCCTTCTTTGGCCTTATGTACTTATATATAGTGTTGATATGAGACAATTGTTTGGTAAATGCCCCTGGCTTTTTGGAAATTAAAATTGTTCCTATTCCATGCCCAAAATTTTAGAATATTAATTTGCGTGCTTAATAATTTTTCAATTAACAGCACTTATTTCATGTGGAAAAAGTAGTGTACATTTTATTTTATTTATTGTTCATTATAATAGTTAAATTATGATTTTTTCCCTCACTTCGAAAACAAAGAACTGGTTTTGAAGGGTAAAAAGGTTTTTTCACAGGTCCATTTATTATTTTAGAATTTTTTAGAGATATCTCAATTTTTTATAATTTTTTAAATAATTAAATTACTTGGTTACCCTTTAAAAAATAACCTAGAGGCTTTTTCAACAATTATTTAGCTTGACTTCGAGGGGATAATAGTTATTTCACATTGGTTCTTTGGCACTACTCATGTGGTCCCAATGGTCATTTTATAATTTAATAAATAAATAAATAAAAAGAAAAGTTGTTGTTACATTCATTAAACACGTCAGTGAGTGATTCACCTTACCGTATTTGGGCAACACGTATGGTGGCTCATGGAGGTCCAAAATTAGTTTTCTTGGTATTTTTCGATTCACAATGATGAGGTAAACCTTCTTAGCAGTGGTTGACTTTTTTTTTCTTCTTTTCTTTTTCTTCCATAATTTTCATGCATGTCTTTGCAATATTTCATAAGAACCCTTCAATTTTGGTTTTCTTAGGAGTTGGACCCTTTTCTTCTAATTTTTTTTTTATTTTAATTAACTTATAGAATTGATTTTTTTTTTATTTCATCCTCTATCAATTTTTTTATTTTAGATTTAGTCCTCATTGTTTTGATTACTATTTATTTTATTATGGATATTTTTTAGAAGTAATTGTTTTTTAAAAAATTCATCCTCCTTCATTATATTTGCATATTAGATTTTATCCTTATTCTTTTGATTACTATTTTTTTAATCTTGGCAAGTTTTTAAGATTGATTTTTTTTTATTTCATCTTTTAATATTAAATTGGGCTTCTTGATTGATCCCGGGTTTAAGATTTAACAGGTTGAGAATTTGAGAGACTAACTCAGGTTTAAGAGATTCTTCCTATTCATTTGTTGGGTTTTTTAAAAAAAACTCATATTTTTTCAGTTTTATCATTTGACATTTGATTTAAATGTATATTGGGCTCCGTAATTTAACTTTCTTTCTTTGTATAGGATTTTTTACTGCTTTGAAAAATAAGTTGGGTTTCTAAAGGATTTTTATGTTTTCTTTTCTTTATTGGATTTAGCTTCTTTTTAAAGAATTTTTTTAATTAAATTAGATTAATTGCTCAATATTTATTTTTAAAAATATTTCCTCCATTATTTATTTCATCATCTCCATCTATTTTAATATTTTTTTAATGTTGAAAAATAATATTTAGCCCGTAGCGTAGAGATCATTTAAAAGTTAGATCATTCTCAAATACTAGGTTTATTGTGGATTGGACTTTTAAAAAAATTATTTTTTTTTAAAGTTATTCAAATCTCATGACAAGACCGCAAGTTTGACGGGTTAACTCAGTTGACTCGAGTTTTTTTTCTTCCAATTGAACTTCTTTCCTCAGCTCCAACCTTCAACATTGATTTGATTGATAATTAATCTTCGTGATTTATTTCAATTTGCTCTTTTTGAGGTTATCCTCATCTCATAACTCGGATTACGAGTTTTGCAAATTAACTTGGGTTGACTTGAGTTTTTTTCCTTTCTCCTAATTGACTTTTTTTTCAATTTCATCCTTCAACATTGGGTTTATTAGAAATTAAGCTACATAATTTGTTTTGATTTGTTTTCTATAAGGTTATCATAGTTTTGTATCTTAACATGCGGATTGGTAGATTAACTCAAGTTGACCTGAATCGATCCAATATATTGTCCTTTCAATATTATTTTGAAAAAAAAATAATCTTGAATATTTATTGTGAATCAAACTATGTTTTTACCGATCATTCAAATTATTTTTGAATTCACCAAGTTTATCGGATCACATCGAGTCGATTCCCACACATAATCTTTTATTTTTACTAGAAAAAATATTAGCAATGTTTAGATTTTTTTTATATTAATTTTTTTTATTTAATTAGAAGGGTAGCGCAGATTAATAATTAATAATATTGTAGTAAAGCACTAAAGGGTTTTTGGCCTAATGGCAAGGACATTATGGTAAGAGGTCATCATGGATTCATCTCTTTTATATATATATATATATATATATATATATATATATATATATATATATATATATATATATTATTGAGCTTTATTTGATTTAATCTAAAGGGCCTATATGAAAAGGGCTTTGCATACAGGGACCAAATTGCATATTGATAAAAAATTGAAGGATCATTGAGGTGGTTCACTGACTGCAGCTAACCTCATTATTAGTTTTAGTCGTTACAATTGAGGGATGATTTGGGGTTTTTATTTTTTTAGTATAGATTATCACAAGTTGATTGGTGCCGAATCATTCTTGTCTCATTTGATCAAAACGATCGAAGGAAATCGAATAGGTCAGGGTCCGTCTTATTGTCATAAAAGATACATGCTGCTTCGTTTTCTTGGTTTAATTTACTAGTCAAGGCGGCTACGACGACAACGTCTCTATTTATAAAATTGGTCTCAACCGCGACTTTTGCTTTAGATTAAGGTACATGCTGCTCGGCACGCTATAGACTTGGGTTCAAGAGCTTGGGTTTGAATTTATTGTAAAATAATTTTTAAATATATAAAAAATAATTTCTTGTTGGCCTATTTTTATTTAGCCAGTCCAGTCTATGAATAAACAATTTCAATAGTAATTATTCTTTTCCTAAACAATTTTATTTTTAAAGTAAAAATATCTAATTTTTAAAGAAAAAGCTGTCACATTTTTATTTATTTTTTGGGCAGGTAATTAAGGCAAAACAACATGAATTAATTCTACAAAATATCAAAATTAATTTTGCATCAATTTTGATTCAAAAAATCAATATAAAAATAGGTTGAAATGAAGATGTTCTGTACACAAAAAGCAATAGTTCATCTCTCTCCTTTTCTTTTCGTAACATTTTGCTATGTTATTTCTTCAATCGTTCTAGAGCATAAGTTCAAGTTTTTTGTAGATAGATTTCTTATATTGTTTTTCCAGTTTGTGAATCTTGTTTAGTAGTATAACTAATCAAGATGATGGTGTTAAAATCTTAAAAGGTTGATTGCAATCAATCTGTTTCAATTAAGTGGCGAACAATAAAGCTTTAAGGATAAAGGATACAATTCTTGAAAACAACATGATTAGTTATTTGTTTGCTGAATTTTATTTTTCTTTGCGTTTTGCATATTTAAAAACCAGATTTTAATTATATATATTTGGCTAATCTTTTAGAATATTTATCATGACTTCAACACAAGAGATGGTTAATACAACCAATGTTGCTTCATTAAGAACTATTTTGGTAAGAAATATTTCACCGTCTCTTTTTGTGGTGCATGATGATAAACTTTTAAAGTTAAATGAATTGAACTTTTAAAAGTGGCACCGGAAGATGTTGTTCTATTTGATCACCTTGAACACGAGTAAAGTTTTTGTTTGAAGAAGCATCAAAGCTATCAGATAATGAATTTGATCATATCGTTGTAGCAGGTATTGACTCATGGAATAATACCACTTTTATGTGCAAGAACTATATCTTGAATAAATTAGACAATATATTATATGATGTTTATAGTTCAATCAAGAGTGCAAAGTACCATGAAAAGTCTTGGATCAAAATTACAAGGCTAGAGATGCTAGTGTGAAAAACTCATAGCCGATAATTTTTTGTATTTTAAAATGATTGATTATGGGATCTAAGTTTAAGAGTTTCAACTCATTTTCTATGATATTCATGTTGAATTAATGATTTTTAAGTGAATCCTTCAAGGTGACTGTAATTATTAAAAAATTGTCATCATCTTGGAAAAACTTCAAGAACTACCTTAAGCATAAGTGTAAGGAGATGGGAGTTGAAGACCTCATTTATCCTTCTTTATATAACCTAATAATTCATGTTTCATTTATAAATATCATGTATATTGATTATCTAGTTTATTCTTCTTGTTGTTTATACTGAACATGAGCATTTCTTAATCAATCATATACAAATCATTCATATAAATAATAAATCCATAATAAATATTATTATTATAAAATAAAAATATTTTCCTTTAATAATAAATTTAAATCTATTTAAGGCTACTTAAGAAACGAATACAATGTTTCTAGAAAGTATTAGAACAAAATAAAAATTATAAAGTTCTAGTATTAGCCTACTTGATAAAGTTAAATAATAAGTTTCTACAACTAATGTAACAACCCTTGCTTCATTGCCAACTTGTAGGTCCACTCTGTCTTTATATAATTTTCTACTTTTCTCTATTTCCTGAAGTAAAAGCTTTAGAAAGCTTTTTACCCTTCAAGATTATAAAATATTTTTTGTAGTTCTTCCTCTAGTGGCCTTCCTTACCATAATGACGACAAATACTCTTGTTTTTCTTGATGCACCAAATAGGTTTTTGTGCTTTTAAGGTAAAGAATGTAAGACCAAGTAAACAATTAACTCATGATCTATGACAAAGGCTAATTATCTTAATTTCTCAATACAGTCAATCATTTTTAGAATATAGGTATTCATAGAGGAATTGGTTATCATCATAAAACAAAACAATTCCTTAAAGGTCTCATAACTCTCAATTTTACTAGACATATCAAACAAATCTTTAAGATGAATAATTATAATATGGGCATCCATATTCTCATGTTGTTTTTGAGATTCAGGTGACATGTTGGCTAACATCACACATATAGTACACTTATCATCATTAATATGACATTGCTATTCAGTCCCAACTTCTTTATCACCATCCTCATTAGAGGCAAAAAGAATTAGATTATCAAGAATATATAACATTGTTTCTTGCTTGAGAACAACTCTCATATTACGATACCAATCTAAAAAATTTGATTCAGTCAATTTATTAGCATCAAGCATGATACGTAAAGATATGTTTTTGCCCATAGTGATTTATCAATTTATCCATGTGAAGAAAGACCCTAACCCTTTGATTATAAATAACTAAGAATTGGAAATATAAGAATGACGGCTACAAAGACAAAATTATTTGATAAGTTTTGAAGAGTTACATGAAGAACCAAGAGTACGAAGAACCTTGCACACACATAATATCTTTTAAAAAAATTAAACCAAGTCTTTTTACTCCATATAGTGTTGCAATTCCACTACATTCAATATTTTAAGAATCAATCGCACAAACAAGGTTATTTAGCATATATTAAGGTTTTTTAGAGACTTTGATTATTTCAGAATAATATTATGTGTGTGCGAGGTTACTCATACTCTTGGTTCTTCATTGAACTCTTTAGAACTTATCAAAGATTAACGATCTTTATGGCATTCTTTCTTATACTTCTAGTTCTTGATTCGTTATAATCAAAGGGTTAGAGTCTTTCATCCAATAACTTTGGTTCCTTAGTTTACGTAATCATTAGGTTGAGTTTTTATCAATCTAATTTTAACTTTCTTGGGTTGTATTCTTTCTTGTTTCTTGGTTTATGGCGTATATAACTATAAATGTGGAATGATGATAACTTAAGAGGAAGGGAAGTACACAACAAGTTCAAAACTCGAGTTCTTTTTTGACATAGAGGCTAAATTTCAGGAGAAAAAAGGATGCCCAGACGAAGCCGATTATTAAAGCTAAAACAGAATCACCTAAAGGAAAGAAAGAAGTCTCCACTAATATTAAAAGTAAATTTGATACTCAAATACCTTATAATAATGATTTTAAGTGTTTTCAATGTTTAGAAATAAGTCACACTACTTCTCAATATCCAAACAAAAGAGCTATTATTTTACATGATCATAGGAAAATTGTACCGAAAATGACAGTAATGATAAGGAGAAGCCACCACTTGAGGATGCTAATGATGATAATATAGAGTATTCGATTGAGGGTGAATCACTTGTGATTAAACGAGCATTGAATATCAGGTCAAGAAAAAGGATTTGGATAAATAAAAAAGAGTATTTTCCACACAAGATGCCATATCACCAATAAGGTATGTAGTATAATTATAGATGGTGAGAGTTGTTTTAATGTTGCTAGTACTATGCTTGTTAGAAAGTTGAATTTAAATACTATAAAGCATTATAGACCTTATAGACTTTAGTGGTTAAATGAATATGGGGGAAGTTAAGGTTAATATATAGGTCTTGGTTTCATTTTTGAATGAGAGGTATTCGATAAAGTTTCAGGTAATGTTATTCCTATACATGTAGGTCATATGTTATTGACAAGGTCGTGGCAGTTTGATAGAAAGGTTATACATGAAGGGTTTAGAAATAGATATTCTTTTTATAAAAGATGGAAAATCCATCACCCTTTTTACCATTGTCACCAAAACATGTTTACAAGGACCAATTAAAAATGAAAAGAGAAAGTGATGTTGAGATGAGTGAAAATACATATTTCACTGTAAGCCATGAGGTGAGAGAAAAGTTAGATTCAACTGAGAGAAAAACAAATTAGAGAGTTGGCCGAGAGTGGAGATAAAAATAAAGGAGAGAAGAAATAAAGGAAGAGAAAAGAAAGTGTTAAAGGAAAAAATAAAGAAACAAATGAGTTTTTATATATAAAAAAAGAGAGATCAATAATGCTTTTTATGCTTTCTAGCCTAGGTTTGTACGTTTGTTAAAAAAGAGATATTTTAATATTAACAAACTTGATCCTTCTATTCATAGTGTTGCTATTTGTTTGTTATAGAAATTAAAAGATGTGTTTCCTGAAGGCGTGCCTAATAGTTTGTTGATAAAAGGAATCGAATACCATATAGAAGTAATCATGAGGAGATAAAGGAGCTTTAAAAGCAAGTTGAGAAGCTGATATCTAAAGTGAATATAAGAGAAAACATAAGTGTATATGTTTATTTCAGTATTATTGGTATAAAAAAAGATGGATCTTGGAGGATATGTGTTGATCGCCAAGATATCAACAACATTACAATAAAGTATAGACATCTCATTGCTATGCTAGATGAATTCTGTAGTTATTGTGTTTTACTAAGATTGATTTGAAAAGTGAATATCATCATATTAGAATGAAACAATGTGATGAATGGAAAACTATTTTTAAAACTAAGTATGGATTGTATGAATGGTTAGTTATCTCATTTAGTCTTACTAATACACCTAGCACTTTTATGAGATTGATGAATCATGTTCTTCGTGTATTTATTTATTGTTGTTTATTTTGATGATATCTTGATTTATAGTAAGATTTTAGATGAATATTTACAATTTATGCTTGATGTTTTGAGAAAAGAAACATTGTATGCTAATATGAAAATATGTACTGTTTGCATGAAAAAAATTATTTTTCTTAGTTAAGTTATTAGTGCAAAAGGTATAGAGATTGATGAGGAAAATGTGAAGGCTATCTAAGAGTGGCCTATACCTAAATCAGTTATTAAGGTAAGAATTTTTCATGGTTTGACTAGTTTTTATAGGAGATTTGTTAAGGATTTTGGTACACACACCACTCACTAAGGTTGTTAAAGAATTTGTTGGGTTGAAATGGAATAGTGAACAAGAGCATGCATTTAATCTTCTTAAAGAAAATCTATTATTAGCATTACCTGACTTTACTAAAACTTTTGAAATTGAGTGGGGATGCCTCGGGAATAAGTATTAAAGCTGTTTTGATGCAAGAGAAGTGGTTAATTGCCTATTTTAGTGAAATTTTAATGGAGAAACATTGAATTACCTAACTTATGAAAAAGAGTTTTATGCATTGGTGGGGACTTTAGAGACTTGGCAACATTATTTATACCTGAAAGAGTTCATTATCCATTCAGATCACGAATCGCTAAAACATTTGATAGGACAAGGTAAGCTGAATAAGAGATATGCCAAGTAGGTAAAGTTTATTAAGACATTTCTATATATTATTAAGTAAAAATAAGGTAAGGAGAATGTAGTGATTAATACACTATCTAGAAATTATGTTTTTCTTTCTACTTTAAATGCAAAATTGTATGGACTTGAGTATGTGAAAGATTTGTATGCCAATGGTAGTGATGTTGTTGATGTGTACAATTCTTATGAGAAGTCAACCTATGGTAGATTTTATAAACTTGATGGATATTTTTTTAGAAAGAATAAACTTTTATTCTTGATAGTTTTATGTGTGTATTCCTAATGCGTGAAGCTCATGGAGGTGGTTTAATAGGAAACTTTGGTGTTAGGAAGACTTTAAAATTTTGCATGAATAATTTATTAGTCTAAAATGAAATATGATATGCAAAAGATGTATGATAAATGCATTACATATAGACAAGATAAGTATAAGGTCTTATCTCATGGTTTATGTACTCATTTACTTATATCTAAAGAACCTTAGGTAGATATTTACATAGACTTTGTTTTAGATTTACCTAGGTGAGAAAGGGGGAGAGATTCAATTCTTATCTTTGTTGATAGGTTTTCTAAGATGAAACATTTCATATCATGTCATAAAACTAATGATGCAACCAACATTGCTAATTTATTTTTTAGAGAGATTTTACGACTTCATGGTGTTCCCAAGAGCATTGTTTCTAATCTTGATGTTAAATTTCTTATCTATTTTTGGAAGGTTTTGTGGGAAAAGTTGAGAAATTTATTATTGTTTTTTACTACTTGTTATCTATAAATGGATGGTCAAACGAAAATAGTAAATAGGATTTTAACTGCTCTATTACGTACTATCATTCAAAAGAATATGAAAAATAAGGAGGATTGTTTGGTTTTATTGAATTTGCATATAATATGAGTGTGCATTCTACTATTGACTCACCATTTGAGATTGTTTATCATTTTAATCTACTAACCCCTTTGGATTTTATTCTTTTATCTATTGATGAAAAGGTTAGTATTTATGGTAATAGGAAAGCACAAATGGTAAAGACACTCTATAAGAGTGTTCAACAACAAATAGAGAAAAAATTGAATAATATGCTTCTAAAGCTAAATAAGGTCCTAAATGTGTTATTTTTTTAACTAGGTGATTGAGTTTGGGTGTATATAAGGAAGGAAATATTTCCAACCCATAGGAGATCTAAGTTGCAACCTAAAGTAGATGGTTCATTCCATGTTCTTGAGTGAATTAACGACAACACATATAAAATGAATCTTTCAGGTGAGTATGATGTTATTGCTACTTCTAATATTTCTAATCTTTCTTTGTTTGATGTAGGTGATGATTTAACGTGAATCCTTTTTTAGGAAAGGGGAATAAAAAAACATCACTAAAAGATCCATTAGATGTTTTGATTGAGCCAATTACAATGTCAACGAGCAAAAAGATTAAAAAGACATTGAATGAGCTTATTCAGGATATTTGGGCCAATTTAAGCTTTCAAACTTCAATGAGAAATGTTCAGGCTTTAATTAATGTGATTCATACAAGCGTTGGACAAGTTTAAGTCGGTTTTGAGCTTTACTTTTTCTAATACATAGTTTTACAGTAATAAGCATAACTTTTAATCTGACCGTTAGATCGAGACAAAAGAAATTTAGAAGATTCTAAATGCCTTGTTTTCTATAGGGTTGAAATTTTATCATGATAAGATATTAGAAAGGCCTTGAGATATGGTCCAAAAGCTATTGTGTGGGAATTACATTATTTTCCTATTCGGTTTAGAAATATGTTTCCAATTTTATTTGGAACTATTTTATTATTTTTCTAGCCTTGTTTAGGATGTTTTATGTAGTATAAATATGTTTATTTAGCTTGTATTTAAGTTTCTTTAGAAGACTTAGATTATTTCAAAATAATATTGTGTGTATGCAAGGTTGTTCATACTCTTAGTTTGTGATTCATTGTAATCATAAGGTAGGGGTCTTTTACATTCAATAACTTTGGTGCCTTAGCACAAGTAGTAATCATTTTGTTAGGTTCTTTATAGTAATCTGATTTTAGCTTTCTTGTGTTATTTTTTCTTGCATGTGGCTTCAAGGGTTCTTAGCTTCTGGGTTCATATCACCTTTAATCCTAATTTGTTCTCTCAATATTTTCATGCAAATTAATAGACAACTCTTTGTCTATTAATTTAATAAATTTCACTTCAATCTTTTAAGGAGTTAGGATCTCATTTAATTTATGTAACCTTCAGTGACTTAACAAATCAAAATAAATTAAACTAGGTAAATAACATAGTTTGTCAATCACATCTCTATATGACTCCTTAATTAGTTAGGTGACAACTCTTTTTCTAAACATATCATATATGTTTTGCCTAGCTAATGCCTCTAATCTTATGTGATCATGGATGTCACATTTAAATCATATAAGTTTAGTTAAATAGGATCTAATTTATATAGCATTAAACTTATTTGATTTATAACAACCTTGAGTAACTCAACAAATTAATCATAAATAAAACTCTTATTTTATGCTTATAAAATTGGAAGGCAACAAATCATGTTCTTAACATGTACTTGAAATATTAATGAGATATTTCTTTTATTAGTTAGACCTCATACTTTGACATGATTAACATATCACACATAACAATTATATATAAACATACATCCTCTAGCATGTCATTCTAATTAGAAGTATATGAAAATATATAAACTAGTTACTTCAAGCTATTGGAGGAAATTAGGTGGTCAAAACCTAAGTAGTTGTTACACATCTTCATAAGTTTAGAAAATTTGACTTCGATCTTCTAGTGAGTTGGGATCTCATTTAATTTATATGACCTTAAGTGACTTAACAAATTAAAATAAACTAAACTAGGTAAATAATATAGCTTTACAAGCATATCTATATGTGACTCCTAGATCAGTCAAGTGACAACTGTTTGTTTAAATATATCTTATATGTTTTGTCTAACTATTGCATCTAATCTTATATGATCATAATATCTTATCTTAATCATATAAGTTTAGTTAAATGGGATTAAAATTCTATAACATTAAACATATATAATTTGTGACAATCTGGAGTGACTCAATAAATTAATCATAAATGAAACTCTTATTTTATGCTTATAAAATTGGAAAACAAATTATATTCTTAATATGCACTTAATATATTAATGATAGATTTTTTATTAATTTGATCTCATACTTCAATATGATTAATATATCATATGTAACAATTACACACACACACACCCCCATACCATGTCATTCTTAGATGCATATTAAAATATCTAAATAATTTCTTCAAGCCATGAAAGGAATTATTGACCAAAAAATTCTTTCAAGCCTCAAATTAATTGTTTTTAAAAAAATTGACCAAATTTATTTGGAATAGTAACCAAAAAAATTTATTTTTGAAAAAATACATGAGAGAATTATTTTATGGGAAATCATTGTTTTACACATAAATTTAATTCACATTTAATGCCAATAACAACCAAATAGATGCAATCAACAACCTTAATTATTTAACGATGGCTTTAATACAATTGTTAGGTTTTCCAAAAAGACATAAACGCAGGAAAAACAATAATTTTAAAATTTTCAATAGTCTTATAGTTCTCATTAGATAACATAGGATTGTTTAAATTTTGAGCAAAGATTACCTGAAGAGATGAGTTCTTCCTTCTAAGGTTTAATCAACTCTATCAACTCTTCAAGAGGGGTTATTGTAAACCACAAGCCATCAATACTTAAGAATATTTTGATTTAGACATTTGAGCATGTAGTATATCCGCTTTGTCAGATCATGTTTGTTCTCAACACCATAGTTATTGATTCTTTGAATAAGATTTGAAAGCTTTTTTCAAACCTCATTTCACCTTGCACAAGGATTTCACAATCAATATTATTTGAGAATATATGAAACATTTTCTCTAATTTACTTGAGGTGTTAAATCATCTCTTGATAATTTAAAGACTTTCAGATAATTTATGTTATAACTAATATCTACTCATTTATTACCCTTGATTAAGGCAATATGTAGTTGAGATGAAAACATAGCATTCTATATATAAGATAACTTGGGGATATGAAGTCTAATGATCATTTACATAATTACCATATGAATCTTTCCATAGACATGAGTAATCTCTTTATATAAAATCCTTATTCGTATTAGTTCAAAATATTTGATATTTAACAAGCACTTAAATATTAGTTTCAAGTATCTCTCATAAATCAGTTTATAAGAACATCTACTTCCTTTTATAAAGAAAATAACATAATATGTATTAGTCTCAACAACTATAATTAATATACAGTCTTAATAGAGCATTGAACAAGAATATTTAGGAATAATAATTTGATGCAATATAAATTTTCATAATTATAACCACTTTATAATTTCATTTACAAAATATTTTTATCCCAATTATTTTATCTTAACTCTAGACTCATTAATCAAACTAGAATAAATATTAAAGATAAAAAAAAATGCCTTTACAAATATAATTACATGAATAAAATTAGTGTTGTATGTAACCATCTAATTAGCTAGATGTATACACTAACACTTTTCTCATTTATTTGCGGAGCTTTCCATATCCTTTTGGATTAATACTCTTTTTAGGGTAATAGGACATGATCTTGAACCCTTGCAATATTTGCATATTCTTTTATGTCACAACCCTCTTTCTCTAACATTTGTTCTCTATTCACTACCAAATTTTAACAGTTTTACCAATAAAACTTTTTGTCGGTATTTACATTCACAGTCCATTAGTACGTATACAAACGGGTTCACAAACAGAAATAGTTAATCAGAAAAAATATCATTTGTAATTTATGGTCTACCGGTGAGTCTATCGGTAATAAATATATCGATGGATTTACAAACGGATAAAACGCGCCAAAAAAAATTACTCGCTTATTCCATCAGTATCTCCATCGGTAAATTTAACATATCACTGACAGGAAAATCATATGTAATGTCATTGGTGTTTTTATTTGTTTGTCGGTATATCCATCAATAAATATAACAAATCACCGATAGAATATCATATGTAATTTTATCGGTGAGTAAACAGTAGCAATGACATTTGCAATAATTCTTTTCAACTCTCTTTGAAATATATTGACGAAATTGTTCCATTGGTAATCCCATCAGTAACATTTTAAAAATATATATATATTGAACAGAAGTAGAAAAATAATTAAAATAAATTAAAAATCAAATATTTATTACAAATTTAAACATTTGTACGTTCAAATACAATAAATCTAAAATAAAGGCAACACTAGAGAAAGAGGAGGAGATTGGTCGTAGTCGGGACCATGAAGCCAATTAGGGAGTGCACATGTACTACTGATCTGTGATCTCATCTATATTACCAATTGGAGAAGTTCTTCATAATCAATAGTGATTCATTCACATTTTTCATTAAGATGGGTCGTTCGAGCCTGTACTTGTTGGTCTAACATCACCATGAACTTCGGAATTTGAGTACTCGAAATCAATTGCGAGCATCCAATGGTCGAAGCACTATGGGCCATCCACAAGTTCTCAGCTGTAGTGTTAAAGAGCCCGTACAACCATAAATCTGGATCGAGATCTGAATGGGTCGAAGGATTATTCATATATCTTTCCTTCAGCCGACTGTTATAGGCATCTTGGAAAGAAAAAATAAATTCATCAAATTCAAGGAAATAATAACTTACGAAAAATGTGGTTGAAAACCAACATACCACAAAGTGCTAAGTTCGGCTATCCATGAGCTGCTGCACCTTTTTTTTTGTGATCATCACTTCATATATGCGTTTCAAAAAAAAGCTCCATCAGGTTTGGCTCATGTCCAAGAACCATAGTTTGCAAGAAAAAAATATTGTCAACTAAATATATTTATAAAAAACAACTAATAAAAAAATTAATGTAACAAAAAATGTTATCATCTGTTTCGCATGCGAAACGAACAAAATGGATCGCTAGTGTGCCTTGTAAAAGAACTGTGAACACGCCGATTTTAATTTTCCGCACTAGACTATGACTGTTTCGTGAAACTCGTGGACATCACATGTTGAATGTATTCAGCTCATACAACCTTTGAGACGTACAACGGTGTGAAATCCTTTCAAACTACTATGTCATTCTAGCTTGGACGCTCTTTTTCTTTCACATATTTTTTGGTTTTCTTTTGTACCTTATACCAAAAATCATACAACCAATACGATACAAATTAATTATCTATTAGTAAATGAAAAATAAAATTTTAATATTTGGAAAAAAAAATTATCCTGAATTCAATCTTACTTTATTGCAGCGTGATTCTCCTAAACCCTCCTCGCAACATTATTATCAGCTCTCTCCCATTCAAATTCCCTTAAAGTAAAAATTTAAAACAGGAAAAATTCAGTAATTTCAATAAACTAACCAAATTAACATAAAAAAATATTTAAGTTAATATTAACCTTGAACGTTGAAAACTATGCATCAACCTATTGTTTCCATTCAAGATGTTTGGAAACCTCGTTCCATTGAAACAATAAAATTTCCATCGATAATTTAAAGGTTGATGTTATTGTTCTCACATCATCAATGTTTGTAAACTAGAAATTGCATTCGTTAAATGAAATTATTTTTTCAAAAATTATTAAACATGTCATTGTGAAATCAAAACAAACTTACATTAAAAGGTCATCCTTCCATTGGGCCTCGTACATGTGGATAAATAGATCTCGTTGTGAAGGGACCCCCCCTCAATGTTGCAGCATCGCACTAACAAGCTCGCATCATGAGTCGATATTTGTGCCTCAAGTGCCTATTCCTGGTTGGCCCCCTAATGACTCGTGCTCGTCAGTATCGCTGCTTAAAGAACTAGCAGTTATCCTTTCCTCGCGACGTGCAATAGACTTTCCCTAGGTATCTACACAAATTAATGGATAAAAAAAATTAAACGATTCCTATTTTTTAAAAAAAAAATCAGCAGCACCTCCCCTATACGAGAGACTTCCTATAATTTTTAAACCTGTAAATACACAATATATATGCCACAAACCAGTTCATTTTATTCAATTTTTTCTAACAATTTAGAATAATTCAATTTCGTATAAAATTTTCATTTTCTACGTGATAATATTTTTAATCCTAAATTTAAAAAAACTTAAAATAATAATTAAAATTAATCCTACAAATTTAATTGACATCGAACAACAAAATAAAAAAAAACAACAACTAAAATTCAAAACAATAATGCAAAACTTATTACAATAACAACTAAAGTTTAACACATTCATTTCTAAGTGATAATATTATTTAACCTTAAATTTACAAAAATTTATTCTAAATGGAATAAATACAAAATATTAATTAAAATTAATCCTACATATTTAATTGAAATTTAAAAACAAATTTGAAAACAAATAATGAAAATTCAACAAAATAATACAAAACTTATTTCAATAACAACTAAAATTCAACACAATTATTAATTCATAAAATTATTAAGAACACAAAATTGAACAAAAAAATGACAAAAAAAACAAATTATGCAAAAAAAACACGAAAAAGGAAGGAAAAAAATGAAAAATTCTTACCTTAATGGCGTGGTTAATTTAACTAATAATTAAAAAAAATAAAAGATTTTTAATAAACCCAAAAAAAAATGAAGAAAGACAACAAACATTAGGATAGAAAGAGAAGAGAAGAGAATGCTTGATTTCAGCTGAGAAGAAGAGAGAGAGAAAGAGAAGAGAAAGAGAGAGAAACAGATCTGTAAGAGAAGAAAAAAGAAGAAGATGAAGCCACGTCTATTCTAACTTTGGTCTTTTAATTTAGTTTTACCAACAGAATTACTGACGACTCTTCATTTCGTCGGTAAAGTCAAATGGAAATTTTTTAAATTTCATGAAAAATTTCAGAAAGCCCCTCCAAATATTATCAACGACTTTTCATTTCCTCGATGATTCTGTTGGGAAAAAAGTCAACAGTCAAAAGAACATTTATTATCAGCACATTGAGAAGTGAACAATTCTCATAGTCTCTGTAATATACCAACGAACATATTCTGTTGGTATACCCGTATGTAATGAACATCATGAACAATGTTAGAGAGAAGGGGAATAATTCCCACAGTCTTTGAAATATACCAATGGACACATTCTGTCGGTATACCCATTGTAATGAATATCATGAATAGTGCCAGGGAGAAGGGAAACAATTTTCATAGTCTCTGAAATATACCAACGGACACATTCTGTCAGTAAACCCATATGTAATGAACACCATGAATAGTATCAGGGAAAAGGGGAACCCTTCTTATAGTCTTTAAAATATACCAATGGACACATTTCGTCGGTATACCCATATGTAATGAACACCATGAAAGTGCCAGAAAGAAGGGAAACAGTTCTCATAGTCTCTGGAATATACCAACGGACACATTCTATCGGTATACATGTATGTAATGTACAGTTTGTCGGTATTTCTATTGGTGTAAAATAGTGTCTGATGTCAAATTGTATCTGTATTCCTTATCTATCCATAACAGTGTCTATCGTCCTTTGTCTTCCCCTTCACGTCTATAACTATGTTGAAAATGTTATCAAATACGTTCTTTTCTATATGCATGACATCAAGGTTATGGTAGAGAAGATTGATCTTTCAATAAAAAAGCTCCCAGAAAATACTTTGTTTTACCTAATTGTAGGTCAAACCAAAACCAGGAAACTTTTGCTTACTGGATTGAAAACTAAACATAATATCACCGTACTCCAACACCACGTCATACAATTCTTCACCTGAAAGAAGTGGCGATGCAACATTCCTTTCAACTATGCCAACAAAGAAGTCATTTTTGTTCTTTCTGAACTTATGATCTGTTGGGAAGAACCGTCGGTGATAGTATAAAAAAGATGTTTTACCGTTGTTTGTTAGCGTGATGCCTTATTATTTTCCATGTAGTATGGACATTCTAGTTTTTCATGCGTGCTCTAACCAGAAACGATTCTATAAGTTGGAAAATCATTGATAGTTCATATCAAATCTACCTTCATCAGAAAATTATGTTTCCTCGATACATCATAAGTCAAAGCACCGAATGACTACAACTGCTTTAACTTATTAATCAACGGTCTACGACAATCATCTATATTCCGACCCAGACTATTAGGACCGGGTATGATCGTAGATAAAAAAATAAACTTCGGCCTCATACGCATCCCCGTGGCAAGTTGTAAACCGTGAGTATCACCGACCAACAAGAATTAAGAGCAACAAATGACATAAATGGATTGAATCTATTTGTATATAACCCAGGACACACATTCTTTGTCTCCACTAAAAAATAAGGATGCACATTGTTAAAGTGTTTCCAGGCTTTACCATCGGAAAGGTGTACCATCACTCCATTCACTACATCATGTAATTGGTGTCATGTCATGTGCTCAACAGTTTTTAATGACATAAATAACTTCTTTTGTCTAGGTGTGATTGGAAAGTATCTCAGTTTTCTATGTGTGACAAAAGTCTTTCCCTTGTCAGTCATGGGTTTATAACAAGAATGCCCATGTGTTTTGCACTCGGTCAACTCTGCATTTTCAAGGTAGTATAACATGTAGAAGTTTAAACACATGTCAATTTTCTAGTAACCTAGACCGAGGGGTTTCATCATGGACTTAGCAGTATAAAAGTTCTCTTTCAGTCTGTTCCCTTCAGGTAAAATGCTTCTCGCCCAATCGATAATTCTGTCATAATTAGCCTCACTCAACCCATGATCTGACTTGATGGTGAACATATGTGCAATGATCGATAATTTACTGTGATTTGTGCAAACATCCCCTAATGGTTCGTTAGAATCTTTTAAAAGATAAAAAAAACCTGGTCGCGTCTGGATTAAGTTCTTCATTTATGACTGGACATTGACCGGCATGACCATGATTGATTCTGATCGCATCCATAACTATATTCCTATAAAGATTACTATTGTCATCTACAACTCCATGCATGTTGCTATAACTAGAGGTTGACCCAACCATACTTTCTATCATGGTATCGTGAGGAACATATGGTTCTCCATGTGCATATCAACATAAGTATTTCTCCATGAACCCTTTTTATAGAAGATGCATCGTTACAACATCTGGATCGAGAAACGTTTTATTTTTACACCTCTTGCAAGGACATTTAATATCCCCTCCACTAATATTTCTCGAATTAGATTGTTCGTAATTAATAAAACTCTGAACTCCATTACAATAATCCATCATCCGCAACTCATAGGATGAATCTCTATACATCCATGAACGTCACCCATTACTTATATCAAACCTATATAAAATAACGATGACAACATATATTAATTAACTACGTTAACTAAATAAATTTGCAAAAAAATTAACTACGTTAACTAAATAAATTTGCAAAAATATTGATGTAAGTCAAACTTATTTAATCTATTTTAATAGTACTCTTAATTCATTATCAATTATCTATATAAATTCAAATTTTTACACATTTACCGAAAATTTCAACTCGGCAATAAAATTAACAAAATATAAAATGGACCCGTTAAATAAGCTATTATTTATTTCATCACAAAAATTTGACATAAGTTTCATCAATTTACAAACAAATACAATTTTACAACATCTAAAACAAACCATAACATGTACAAATCATAAATTCATACAACAAATTTGTATGAGAAAAAAATATAAAACAAGTAAACACCCAAAAAATATATATATATATAAAAAAAAAGTATGAAAAAAAATTAACATTTTTAAATTGAGTTCAAATAAAAAAAAATGATAGATTTGCTTACTTAAAATCCTCCATAAAAAATAAATCATAACACGAAAGCTGACAAACTAGGTGTTGTTATGGTCGGATTTGTTGTGGGATGTTGAATTATGTTGAGATTGAGGGGGGTGGTTGTTTATTATAGAAAAAAATGCACAAGGAAGAAGGAGAAATGGGAGAGGAGGGTCGATCACTAGGTCATAAATTAAATATTATCGATGGCATAATCGATGGAATTATTCCGTCGGTAACTCTGTCGGAAAAATATCACGTCACCATACGATTTATCTTTTTGGAATCCCACTATAATACCCTTTGTATTTCTCTCGGTATATACCGAGAGAATCTTTCCGTCGATATATTTACGGATGTACTTTACCGTAGTGGTTTGTAATATCCAATGAGTTAGCATACTTATGTAATGAGTCAGTGGTTTGTAAGATCCAAATGAATTAAAATGTTTTATTGAACAACCTTTTCTTTCTCTTTGTCTCAATGTTTCAACTCTTAAAATACAAGAAGAAATGACAGTTCACTTGACAAATTCCACAAGCTTAACGAGAAACAACAAGGAGACAGAAGTTGGAATGTGAAACAAAAGCTAAGATTTAAAAGTTTGGTCAAAATAATATTTTCTTGAATGTTGGGATGTGAACGCTCCTTTCTCCATCAACATCATCGGTGACGACAAATATACACCATACCGCCTAGTTATCATCGATACTGATGGATAGTTGAAAGATCGATGCAATCTATGAAGCAATTAACATCAGCACAGCAAGGTAGAGGCGAAATATGCCACCTTTTACGTGCATTCCTCAGTTATTTATTCATGATAAAAACCCAACAGAGAAAACGACATAAGCAAGCTTTGGACGCTGGTTATTTGCAGTCGCTAGTTGACATGAGATAGAACCTTATAGGTAATACCAACACAAAAGACGGCCGCATCTCTATATATTCCTCTCTATGTCCAACCGAAATAGTTGATGTTCATTTGATTTGATGACAAAGGGATTGATTGAGCAGGAAAAGAAATATAAACAAATAAAACAATATTCTATATATCATTATAGTGCACATCAACTAGAACTAAGCTCCGTTTCTATTATATATGGTCCCGGAGTAAAAGAGATTCTACCAAATTAATTGAGACTATCTTTTGAGTTTTGATTTTTATGTGAAGAATAATGTTAAGCAAGATTTTATATTGAGATCATTACAAGTGATCATCCCTCGTCTTTTAAAATGCGCTTTTATTTTTATGAAAATATGAAAACTAAAAGTGTTTGTTTATAGCATTTCACTTTTGTGTTTTATGTAAAGAATAATAAAAATGATATTATTTATGAGATAATAATTTAAGATAAGTTGTTATTTTTATTCCATTCTATATCATCATTTGAAAAAATTGTTGGTTAGTTGAGAATTTTTTAAAAAAAAAAATGGAAAACTTGCATTATACTCCTAATAGGTAAGTTGGAATTCTTTCGGGAGAATTCGTATTTTTTTTTTTAATATGAAGATTTTTATCAATAAAAGTGTAACTTGCCTCCACTAAAAGTAGTTGCTAATAAATTTAAAGTAAATATACTTTAATAACAAATACAAACGCATCAAATATCTAATTAATAATAATGTATGCTAGATTTTCTAAAAAATATAGTAAAAGATAAAGTTGTATTTTTAAAATCAAACTAATTGAGAAGCAAGGGGAGGTTGCTCGAAACAGTCCATGACATTGGATGATTTGGTAAATTTCTTCAGTAGTTGAGAGTAACACCATAATTAAGAAGCATGGTCCAATCAAGGGGCATCTTCGTAGGTAAAAAGCAGTCTGTTATCTGAAAAGATGGTTTTTATACTTGAGAAAAAGAACCCACATGAGTACTTTTTTATGATGGTTGAGAAAGAATATACATAACCAGATCAATTGTGGGCAATTTGAAACAGAGGACTTGATGAACTCTTTTAGAAATGTGAGCAGTAAAGCACTACTTGGAAGGTAGACAATGAGTGTGTAATGGCGTAAAACATACCTCATTTGGGGGGCAAAGTCATGATTTTCTCAAAGAATCTAGAGGTTAGTGCCATGATTATATTGCAGTTGATTTTCTCAAAATGATCGGTGAAATAGGAAGATTCGAGTAATGAAAGCAAGAGGCAACAAACACTATGAAGACCCTAGGTTGTGCACTCAACAGGGGACTTGATGAGCTCATTTGAGCAAGATATTGGCTTATGGTGCAAATCGAGTCGAGTAATCAATCATCTAGAAAAAAAAAATATATATAAGTCTTGCCATCATTGAAGAAGATGGACCACAAAGAAGAGGGACTTGTTTTAAACACGTAAGATGCATGCATGTCTTAACCCCAAATCATTGTGCATTGTTTTTGTAGAAATTTTCCAGGAAGGATCCTCAATGGACTCCGACAAGGCTCTAATAAATCTAAGTTAACAAAGAAGTCATCATTGAGTCATGATACAAACAAAACTAACCTTGTAATCGGGAAGTCCAACCCTACAATCAAGAAGAACGGGTGTTAGCCCTCCAATCAAAAAACACCAAGAAAATCAATGGTTGCAAGGCATATACCTTCCTTTTTCTTCTTTTTATTGATAATGGATCAGGCTTTCAAGGCCTTTTAATGCTTTAGTGTTGGGCTGGGCTTTGTTAGAAAAAAACAAAGATTTTGGGTCATACACATCATAAAGTATATTATTCTAACACATTCAAGATATAGTTCTTGCACATGAAATTAGTATGATTTCATGCATCTATAATCGCTATAATAATAGGGTTAAATTTATTTTTAATGATTTTAACAATTACTCGACTAAGAACTTTACCAAGTTCAAGGTGTTCAAATAGAATAACATTTCTTATTAACATCTCTTAAACTTTAATCCATTGAACTTTTTAGGCTTCTCACAAAACACCACAGAAGATGATGGCGGAGTCCTTACTACTGAAGTAGTACTCATTGAAGCAACTTTGATTAGCACAACTAAATCTTAAGTAGAAGGAGCAAAAGACATGATATAATCTATAAATAATAATATCCAATAATATTTATAAACAAATATTTTAACTCCACAATAAGTAAGTATTAAAATAAAAGGTTGTAAAAAAGTAAATTAATAAATAAAAATATTTAAACTATGCAAGATAAAAACAACATTCATTCCCTTTCTTGAGTTACTATGTTAAGCCATACTTTGTTCATTGTGATTTATTGAATTATCATCATTTTACTTATGAATTGTACTGTATATAAAAAATAGTATTGTATAAATAATAGTTTTATTAAGTGAGTTCCCGAAAAAGATTGGAGGGGTAAAAAACAGTCACTTAAAATCTAATATTCTTAGACAAAACTTTCTAGACCACATTTATTCATTGCACTAACTTTTTATAGATATAAACAGTAACATATGCATAAACAAAATCAAACAGATAACTATGATGTCAATCTTAGAAAGTATAAGCAAAGATAAACAAAAGGCATGATTGAATCAGCAAGATAGCATGAACTATCATACAAATCAATAATTCACTTATTGAAAAATATAAATCGTTAAGATATATGACATGCATTAAATCATCTAAATTGCATGAGAAATAATTTTAGAAGATAAACTATAACTTTAAAACAAACATATATAGCAACCTTTTAAAGTTAAATAAAAGAAAAAACTCATAACAAGCCAAAAGGTTATAGATTAAAACATATAGAATTAAAATTAAATCTATATGTGAGGATATAGCAAATTAAAAAGAAATTAAATTATAAATTAAATTTTAAAGATGCTAAAAATCTCTATCACAATCAATCCATGTTATTATTATAATTTGTTTCAAGATAAACTAAATAAAGTGTAATATAAAGAATCAAGCCTTAAGATTGTAGTTTAAAGTTTGTAAATATATTAGAATAATGAGCAAAAATATTTAGTTTATCATAACAAGAACATACAAAACATAAAAAAAAATTATTCAAATAAAGCCTTGAGTGCATACATGTCTAAAACTATAAATATATAAAAATAAAACTCAAGACAAACATGCTTTCAACACAAATATAATAAGAGAATATCAACATGCATATTAAGTTTATATTCAAACTTTTAATTGATATAAAAATAAAGTAATGAATCTTGTGTTGTTGTCAATGATAAATCTTTTACCCATAAGGCTTCATTACTCCTCACTTGTGCAACTAGGATGTTTGCAATATGCCTCCCAAAATTCCAACACCACCTTGATTTAAAGGCAATTCCATATTAAAGTCTTTGAACCAAAGTAAAATGACTCAATTATCTCTCAATAAAGTGAACCTAAGCTCTAAATTTTTTGTAGGAAAATCAAAGCATAAAAATTAGAAGAAAAACACTAAAAATGAGGTGAAGAAGAATGTGTAAAAAAATGGAAAAAAAACATTATTTTCAACTCTTCCTTCACCTATATCTTTTTATAGTGAATTTTGGAAGCTAAAAGTTTAAAAAATTAATTCTCATCATTCAATCTTTGATTAGCCACCATAAAATAAGAAATAAATTTAAACATAGTGTCCCTAAATCAGAATTTTCTGAAGTTGAAAAAAATTGTTTAAATTTGTTGAAAATGCTTTTAGAAGACACTATAGGCTGGAATAAATCATTCTTCATGGACCAGACCCAAGTCTAGACTTCAATTGAAAAAAATAATATTTTGTGACCCAAAATATTATCTTACAATAAACTCAAAGCCGGGCCCAAGCCTAACTCGAAGCCCAAGTCAGGCCAGCACACGTGCATGGGTGTTGGTTTAAGCTCAAAGCCCACTTTGCCTAGAATCTCTCTCTTCTAAAAATTTAGGTGTTCTTATTTTAATTTTTCAATTACCCACTTTTAAAAAACTATGAAAATTTTGTTTCTTTATAATGTGAGATGGAGTGTTTTAGAGGGTTTTTTGGTTTCACCAAAATATGTCAACTAGAAGTTCTTTGAGATGAATTTTTCATTTATCTATAATTTGTTTGAATCATGTCAATATTCTATGTTAAAGAGTATATGTTAGAGATTAAATTACAATAAAGTTTTAACTCCAAAAGTGAATGGACCCTACTTTTAATGTAGCCCCAAGTGTCTCTATTAATCATGTTCTTTAAACAAATTTCTAACATAAAATAGATTGTCAATCTTCAGCAACCTTACTACATCATTTAGCTAGCATATTATATATGACCCTAAAACCCATTGTCCATCCTTTTTCACATGTTTTATTTTTATCTTTGTTTGGCACCGTTTATTTTTGTGTTTGGAACTGCATTTTAAAAATACATTTGACTTGGAAAAAAATTGATATTTTTTTAAATGCTTTCTGATAATTTTTATGTGTTTATGTCAAAAATAAAAATAAAAATTATTTTGACATATTTTCAAGTAAAAAATACTTTTACAAAATATTTTTCACCACAATATCAAACACACACTTCATAAGATCAAATATGTGCACGCGCTTACACACATGTATGTTCGCATCTTGAGCATTAAGGTGTACGACACCAAAACTTGTAGAATTTTATTGTTGTATTAAAGTGTTCTTCATTATATACTTGATAACTAGTAGCATTTTGAGGTTTTTTTTTATATATAGCCCACCTAAAACATATCTTTGTGTTTCTCATTTTCTATTATTTGTTAATGTGAGATTTTGAGGTAGTGGTTGTGTTTTGTATCATTTAAAGTAGAAAGTGTGTCTCAATACTAGTATTGCTTTTTTTCTCCATAAAAATTGACCCTTTAACTATTAATAACTACGTCCAGTTGATTTTCTGTTATTAGGTTTCATTTTGCTTGCTGTGAATAACTGCTGATTTTGTATACCAATACTTTGTATGTCAAACTTGTAATTAATATCAAAATAAATTTCTAGTATGTATACTTATTATACAAAATATCTAAGTTTAAATAAAAATAAAGAAAGGTACTTATTTATAGAAGTACTTTAAGCTTTTGTTCTTGTCAATGATAAATCATTTGTTCTTAAAACTTTATTACTCTTCTCTTAGTGCAAAAAATATTTGCAATAAGTCTCTCAAGATTCTAACAACACCACCTTAGTTTAGATGCACTTCTAAACAAGGTCTTTGAAACAAAGTAAAATGACTTAATTATCTCTCAATAAAGTGGGACCTCTGCTCTAGATTTGAAAGGAAAATCAAAACATACAAAATAAAAGAAAAAACTAAAAAAAAAGGTGAGGAAGAGTGTATAAAAATCTAAAAAAAACTAGTAGAAACCCCCCTACAATGAATTTTAGAAGCTAAAATATTAAAGAATTAATTATGTTATAATCATAATTAATTTCCACCATTATTAAACTTTGATTAGCCAACATAGATCAAAAATTAAACTTGAATATTTTTAGCAAAAAAAACTTCTCAGCTTGAAGAAAATGTTTCTTGAAAAGACTATTCAAGTGCTAACATTTAAGGGTTGGATTGGACAAAACAATAGGTCAGAAGAAATAATTCTTCATGGTTTAGACCTAAGTCCAAATTTCAATTGAAAAAAATATTTTTTTTGTAGCCCAAAATATTATTTTACAATAAACTCAGGCCCAAAACCTTAGCATGAGTAGGGTCGGGTCGGGTCGATGCGCGCGCGCAGGTTTAAACACAAGGCCCACTTTGCTTAGGACTTCTCCTCTCTAAAAGATTGGGTGTCCTTTAGAGCCAATTTTTTTACTTTTTAACTTTTCACTTTCTAAACACCTTTACTTTTTAACTTTTCACTTTCTGAACACTAAGAAAGTTTTGTTCCTTTTTTATGTAGGATGGAGTTCTTTTATAGGGTTTTGGGTTTCATAAAAACATGACAATCAAAGGTTATTTGAGATAGTTTAAATCATGTTAATGTTTCATGTTAAAGAACTTATGTTGAAGATTAAGTTCCAACAAAGTTTTAACCCAAAAAGTAAATGGACCCTAATTTTATTTTAGCCTCAAAAGTGCTCATTAATCATGTTCTAAACAAAATTTTCCAACAATCCTTCACATTAATAGAAATTATCTGACAAGTCTAAAAACAACTTGAAGATTTATTGAGATATATTGATTTGGTAGATTATTACATCATGATATGTAGTTTTTGGCTTTAAACATTCCTTAATGGAATACTATAGGATTTACTTGGATAAATAGTGAACAAGATGTCTTGAACTATTCGGCCTTTTATATAAACCAAGACAAGAGTACTCACATGGTTATCTACCTAAAGATTTCATTTGGTTCTTATTGTTATATTCATTTTGGTCCTGAATAACTCATGAATTCATGATTGCTTGAGAAAATTCAGTCTTTATCAAAATTCTCAAAGAAACTGTCATATTTCTCACTTATATAGATGATCTCATTAAGAGTATTATGTTATACTCCACTAGATGTATCAAGATATGCAAATCATTAAAAGCACAACTCACCCTTTGTCACGCTACAGCTAGCACTTATTTTTTTCATAAGAATAAGCATGAAATAATAATTTTCTAATGCTACCAATAATATTATATGACTTTATTTTCCATTTGAACCTAGATCTTAAAATCTCAAATCATCTATGTATGGTTATCATCATCACACTCTTTCATCTTTAAAGACTTTAAGTTCATTCTCCTTGATGATTAGCTCTCTCGACAAACCTTTGGTTAATAGATCCATAATACTTTCCTTTAACTTTACATAGTCAATAGAAATAACTTCATTCAACAACAAGTGTTTAATTGTATCATGTTTATGATGTATATACTTAGACTTACCGTTATACATATTGTTTTATGTCATTCCAATTATTGATTGATTATCGCAATGGACACAAATAGTTGACACTAATTATGGCCAACATGGAATATTCTCTAAGAGATTCTAAAGTCATTTGGTTTCCGCTTCAGCTTTACCAAGAGTAACAAAATTTGAATCCATCTTTGAACTTGCGATACATGCTTGTTGAGAAGATTTTTATAAAACAGCTAAGTGCGAAGATATATCCACTTGTGGATTTTAAATTTTTAGTGTCGGATATCCAATTGGCATCATTATACTCTTTTAGTACTACTGGGTAACCAATATAGTTGGATTACTTCAACTAGCTCATAGTTCAATGTATATCTCAAATATTTTAGTACCCTTTTAATTGTCTTTTAATGATTTATACTTGGATTACTTATAAATCTACCTAGTTTGATAATCGAGTAAGCAATACCAAGCTTTGTACAGTTCATAGAGTACATTAAGCTTTCAATTATTCGAGAATATTCTAATTGGTTTGTTCTTTTATCTCTAATCTTGGACAAGTGTACACTTATGTCAATTGGTGTTTTGATAGTGTTATTGTCACTTTTAGAAAATTTGTTAAGAGTTTTCTCAACATAATGAGATTGGAAAAATATCAATCCATTAGATGTCTTAGAATTTTTTGCTTCTAGAATGACATCTACAACACCAAAGTCTTTTATGTCAAACTTGTTAGTTAATATTTTCTTAATGGACTTGATCATGTGATTATTATTGTCTAAAATCAACATATCGCACATATATAGACATACAATGACATAAATTTTCACATAAACACATTTATCAACTTTGTTGATTTTGAACTCATTTGACTACATAACCTCGTCTTTGCTTCTAAACAAATAGATATAGCAATATCTTGTGTAATCATCTATAAAAGTAATATAATACTTTTTATATCTCTAATTTGCACAAACTTTAAATCATTGACATATGAGTGAATTAAATCTAGAGATTCACTACTTATAATTGTTTATAAAAAAAAAAAAGTTTTGTAAATTTTGATTCTACATAAATTTCACTTATATTTTTCTCAAAAACCATACTTGGTAATAATTCATAGTCTATTAACTTTTTAAAAAAACTTATAATTCACATGACTTAACATGTCATTATTGTTCTAGGTTTAAAGCAACAATATACCTAAGGGGGGGTAAATTAGATGTTCTACTAATAATAACAAATAATACAATTTACTTGGATTAAACACAATTAACCAATAATATAATTAAATTGCGTAAAGTAAAAAGGTAAGGGATAGAAATTGAAGACTCGGTTTTTAACATGGTTCGACAAGTTTACATCAACACCTCAAATACCAAACCAAACTTGAGTATTGTATCCTTCATTAATTCAAGTTCAAGGATACAATATCACTTGGTGAATCCACACCAAACCTTTTTTCACCACATGAAGAAAATCTTTCTTCAAGATTTTACTATGGTGATGTCCTTCACCAATAACTAAGAGTTTTTTTACCTAAACTCTCAAAGATTTACAATTGATGATTTTTCTTTATAACAAGATACTATTTCAATAGTAGATAATACAATTAAAAGTTTAGTCTCTTTATATCTCACAAGATAGCACTTAATGGATTGAAAAGTGTTTAAATGTTGTAAGAATAAGAATGCATATTCTTATGCAAGATTATAAAAGTTTTAATGTACAAATATGAGTATGATTAGATATTAATGATTTTAAAGTGTTTTTACTCTTAAAAAGCTTGTATATAATACATGTTTGAATTCTATATTTAATTCTGTAATTAGACAAGCTATACATATATTTCTAACAAAAACTAGTTATTTTAGTCATTATTATTCACCTAAAAGATAAAATGATTGACCAGTTTTTATAGATTTCCAGGTGTTCATTTTTAATGAACAAATAATTGACTAATTTATTTGGTTATGGTATGTGCTAGATTCAATGAAGGAAATAATAAGCCAGGGGAAATAACAAGCATAAGCTAGCAATCAACTTGAAAAAAAGGACCGCATTCCAAATTCGGACAACTCAGATTAATGGATACGAAGAGCATCTCTCACAAAGTGAAAACATGGCAGACACCAGCTCGGATACCAATTACCTTTTTTTTTTTTTTTTTTCAAATTACAAGCTAATTTGTTTGTCTAGATTTTCATTCAAAGCAACCTCAAGTCGAGTACCGAACGACGCAGCTACGCAGCTCATTGCAAGATTATTGTTTGTAAATTTGGCTCATTTTATTTCCAATGTTCCCAGAATGCTGTGAAATGGAAAAGGCCAAACTAGGACTTGCAGACCGTCACTTCAAATGTAAAGAATAGTAGAAGATATCTAAATTAAATTGGTAGCTTCTGCAGCAATCAGGTTGTTTTCTGAACCACACATTGGAAGAGAAACCCAACCTAAATAATTATTTCTGTGCATTGTTTAAATCAAACCATCAACTTTGACAGTATATTACAGCGAAGTTTTTATCCCAAACTAGATGGGATCAGTTAGATGAATCCTTTTGCAACATTCCCGCACAATCATATCAGATTATCATCTGTATCCTGGTAATGATGTGGTTGACATTTCACTGCCTATATAAATAAGGTTTTTTTTTTAAATGCGCACAAAATGTATACCTTAAATGGGCATTTTCATTACAATTGCATACCTTAAATTCATAATGCAGCATTTGATGAGTGCAGTACATACCTCATAATTCACCCAGCTGAGGAGAAATTTTGGAGTCTGTACTACAAAAGGGACTGTTTTTCACAAAATTGGCCATTCATAATCTTACAACTGGGCCTCCTTGGTAGGGTAGCTGATCATTTGCAGCCACATACAAAACTGTCCCTGTCAAAATCCAGTTAAGCTTTTGCTTGGGATTTAAGATTTCTTTGAACCTTATCAAATATTGGATTTTCCACTAATTCCTTAGCAGATGGCCTCCGGATGGGATCAGGATCGACCATGACCTGATAGAATTACCAAACCATCAGATCAAAAAAGCCATGCAATTTAAAGATTTTTTTTAATGGAAAAAGTTCATTGATATTTCATAAAAATAGTATACTTGATACATGATGAAAGAACAAGATTCATCTGCAACAAAATGCTTTCCAACAAAATAGTATACTTGAAGTATATAAATTGCTTCAAGCAGGTTTAGGTTATTACAAGGAACAGCTACTTAATGGGACAACGAATTTTGTTTGTCACCTTAAGAAATTCAAAAAAGGCTACTAACATGTTATTTTGTTAGTGCTCCATATACAGTTCCAGCAAACAATACTACACAGGGACAATTCTAACCAATGAAATAAGATAGAGCAGCAAGTGCAGGTAAGAGAACATTCTGAACTAAGAAATTGAGCAAAACTGGATGTTTTTCTTATAAGATGCTGCCTTGAAGACAGCTTAGACCCATTTCCATAAAAATCAACAAGCACAAGGGCAATTTGACCTGCCTCGCTGAATACCCAACCCAACAAGTCTGAAAAGGACCCAATTTTTAGGGCATGAACTGGTTTATGATCCCCAGCCCAAACTTGCACACTTAACTTGATACAAACCAAATCAGGTCTAAATTTAGCCTTAAAATGTTTGCTGACTAGTTTTGCGAGATCGGACATATCTCTCAAACCGTATATCAAAACGAGTTGAAATTTTACAAGGAGATACTAGACATATGGAACTAAATTTTAGTAAATTTTCGGGTCAAATAGAGTTTGAGAACATATTATTTCAGATGGTCGAAGTTACTGGACAAATCTTGTCAAATCTATCACACTAAACCTTTGTGTACTGTTTAGGACATATCTGGAGATACGGGTGGAATTTTTCTATGATTCAAGTTAGTTTAGAAACTGGACATCTCAAACTTTCCAACCATATATGGTAAGCCCAGTAATTCATCCAGACAAGAAAGAACGACATGTTTGAAATAAGGACTGAAAATCTATCAAAAATATACGAAAATTAAAAATTTAGGTCGTTATCTACTTTGTTGGGGATTGCTTAACCACGTAATTAAGAGATTCACATCAGTTGATATTAGAGCTAGGTTTCAAAAATTAGATTATATCTTTTATTTTCTTCTTGTTAGTTTCAGCTTTCTTAAGTTTAGTTGTCTTTGATTTGGTTTTCAATTATTTTGTGTCTAAAGCTTAGTAGTTTGCATCTAGGGTTCCTTAAAAAAAAAAGGTTTTATTTTATTTTGTTGTTGTCTCAAAATATATCAATAGCATAAAGAGTTAAAAAAAAACATATGTCCAAAAATCATTTTTGTCGAATCTGCCACGGAACACAAACAAGAGAGAATTTGGACCAAACCAATTCAGAAAATTCTCAAATTTTACATACTAGTTCTAGGAGTCCTAATCGCACCCTATATAAAATTTGAACTCATTTGAAAATCGTTTGCTATAGTAACCAAGATCAGGATTAAAACTTGTCATAACAAGTCTGATTCGTATCAGAAGGGGATCTCGGGTCAAATAAATTCAGAAAATTCTCAAATTTTATATATTGGGTTTTAAGATTCTAATCTCACCCTATGTAAAATTTAAGATCATTTGGAGTTCTTTTGCTATAGAAACTAAATTCGAGATTGAAACTTGTCATAACAGATCTAATTCGCGTCAGTAATTCAAACTTGTTTTATTATTGTTATTTTTCAATTATAACAGTATAATAACATCATAATTGATATATTTAGGTGTCAATTAAGAAAAAAATTATATAACCTTTGCATCTTTTTTTCTTTCACGTCTTTAAAAACATCCATTTTTCAAAAAAACCATCGTTTGTTTCTCGCGAAATTGTAATCGTAGTTTTGTCTTTGCTTGTTTTCATATTTTTCTTGCTTTTTGAGCCATATACACATATTTGGATACATTGCTAGAGTTGTTATATTTGGTGTTGATTTTAATTTCACAAGAGTCGAAGAAAGGTAAGGCGAGAGGAAAAAAATGTAGCGAACATATTTGAGTGAAAAAACTATATTTAAGTGAAACAAGAGAGTGTAAACACATGAGGGAGTGGATGAGGAATATATATTTCTTGTTGTCTAACCGATTTTCGATTCAAAGATGTCGAAGGCAAACAACAACATGGCACCATATAAAGGAGACAGTGAAATTATAACTCGGTTATGTATTATGAATCAGCGGATGGATCAAATAACCAATGAATTTGGAGATAGATTGGATAGGTTGGAGAGGCAGCGTGTTAATGATCATAATATGGTTCAAATTAGGCCTAAGCGTAAAGAATTTAATGTTAGGAGGGGTGTTATGCGAGTTAACACTAATGTGGATACGTTTGTAGCTGATAATGCGTAGAGTAATGTTGATTTTGAAGATGTGTCCATGAGACATGGGGAACGTTTTGGACAACAACAGAATTGTTAATTTGTAGGGAAAAGATATGGTGATAATTTTGGGTATAGGGGTAATTATAGATACCGAGATCATAATGTTGACTTGGGTGGAGATTTGGGTACAATTAAGCTAAAAATACCGGCATTTCAGGGGAAGAATAATCATGAAGTTTATTTAAAGTAAGAGAAGGTAGAGTGGAATTTTTAGTGTCACAATTATCTAGAGCCCAAGAAAGTCAAGTTTGTTATGATTGTTTTTACTGACTATGTCATTGTGTAATGGGATCAATTAGTGACAAACCACATAAGAAATTATGAAAGGCAAATTGATATTTGGGATAAGATGAAATTCCTTATGAGGAGAAGATTTGTGTCTAGCCACTATTATAGAAAATTGTATCAAAAGTTGCAAAATTTGAGTCAGGGTACAAAGAATGTTGATGAGTACTTCAAGGAAATGAAAATTGCTATGATTCGAGCTAATGTTAAGGAGGATAAGGAGGCTATTATGGCTAGATTCATGAATGGCCTTAATCATGATATAACTTATATTGTGGAGTTGCATCATTATGTGGAGTTAGAAGAGATGGTGCATCTAGCCATGAAAATGGAGAAATAGCTTAAACAAAAGGGTACCATTTAGCAAAGTCAACTGTTAAGCCCTTTAAAACCTTATAAACCCAATTGAAAGGCTAACGCTGGAGTGGTCCATCACAGCAAAATGAGGAGGGCAAGGCCAAATACCCTAAAGAGAAGAAAGACATCTTGGTCTTTGTTAAAGGTAACAATGTTACTCCTACTTCTCGTAATCATGGGTTTTGGTCATGTTGCTTCATAATATCTAAACAAAAGAGTCATGGTTATAAAAGCTAATAATGAGGTTGAAACTGGTGGGGAGGATGAAGAGGAGAAGATGCCACCATTAGAGGATGTTGATGATGTTTGTCTTGGGTATCTGGTTAAGGGAGAGGCACTTGTGGTGAGAAGAGCAATAAATATGCATGTCAAGGTGGATGACTTGGAAGGTTAGAGGGCGAACATATTCCACACGAGATACCATGTTCATAATAAGATATGTAGCTTAATTATAGATAGTGGTAGTTGCACTAATGTCATTAGTACTGAATTGGTAAACAAGTTGAATTTGCACGATATCAAACATCTCATACCTTATAAATTACAGTGGTTGAATAATGGCGGTGAAGTGAAAGTGAATAAGCATGTTTTGGTTGCTTTTTTTATTGGTAAATATTGTGATGAGGTGTTATGTGATGTTGTGCCAATGCAAGTTAGCCACTTGTTGCTTGGTAGATCATGGCAGTATGATAGGAGAGTTATGCATGATGAATTAAAGACCTATAACTCTTGTATCTTTAACACCTAAGCAATTATATGAAGAGCAACTAAAATTGAAAAAAGTAGAAGATAGTTGAGAAGGATAGCTTATCAAGAGGACCTTCTTTGCTAACAAGGTTCTTCTTGATTTTAATGATGATTTTATTCTTCGGCTTGGCACTGATTTGTTTACCTTAGAAGATGTTTTCTATGATACAAATTCAAGGTCGAATATTTTTAAAGAAGGGGAGGAAGATACGAACCAAGTCAGGTCTGAATTTGACCTTAAAATATCTATTGACCAATTTTGCGAGATTGAGCATATCTCTCAAATCATATATTGGAATGAGCTGAAATTTTACAGGGAGATACTAGACACATGAAACTAAATTTTGGTAAATTTTCAAGTCAAACGTAGTTCGGGAACATATTATTTCAAAGGGTCAAAGTTACTAGACAAATCTTGTCAAATCTGTCAAACTAGACCTTAGTGTATTGTTTGGGACATATCTGGAGCTACAGGTGGAATTTTTCTGCGATTCAAATTAGTCTAGAAACTAGATATCTCAAGCTTTCCAACTATATATGGCAGGCCCAGTAATTCATCCAAACAAGAAAGAACGATGTGTTTGAAGTCAGGATTGAAAATCTGTCAAGAATGTACGAAAATTGAAGATTCAGGCTACATGGAGGAATTTTCGCATGAAAACTTTGTTTTTATTATCCTATTTTATTTATTTATTTATTTTTAAATAATTATTTTTAATTTGAGTTTGTTCCAACCTTTTAGACATTGTTTTGGAGTTTATTTCATTATTTGACGTATGTTTATTGATTACTAGTTTAAACTCATTAGCTTGCAACCCAAAAAGGATTTATTAGGGTTAGTAGAGGAGACTATATTATGATTTTTAAGCTACAAATTTCAGCAGCAAGTTGAAAAATAAACGTGAGTTTTCTTTTTATTTATTTGTGGCAAAACAATCTTTTTTTGTAATGACAAAGATCATACACTAACTTATCAAAAATTAACTAACTCTGTAGCGTCATTCGCATACTTCAGGTTTTTAGATACAAAGGTTATCTCTGGGTCCAAGTCTTTTTCCAATACCTTTGGTTCTTAGATACAGGGTTACCTCTGGTTTAAGGTTCTATCAAATCTGATTTTCAGCTTTTTGGGTTGTTATCTATTTTGTTGGGGATTGCTTGACCATCAAGAGATTTGCATCATAACTAATACAATTGTAATTTTAATTTTTGTGCATAAATTACCAATTTATTACTATAGCTTAGTTCACATAAATTTTATGAGCCTCATGATGGTTCAAATAAATCCTGATCTGCTGAAGGACAGGGCAGAAAGCCAGGATGGACCACAAGTAGAGAAGACAAGAAAATAGCATGCGATACCTTTAGTAAGTTTTGAAGTTGCAACGAATGACCAGGAAGGAGGGGCAGTTTTCCCTCCCTAAGGTTCATAAACTGGTATCCTGATTGTGGCAAAGTTGACCCCCTAATAAGCTCATAAATAGCTGCTCCCAAGGAAAAGATGTCAACTTTGTCAAGATAATTGTAGTTCTCATTCAGGATCTCTTGAGGCATATAACGTGCATCACCCTCTTCAACTGGTAGACTCTGGTCAAGAAGAGTTGCACATCCAAAATCACCAAGCTTATAAACTCCATTCTTGACATAAATATTATCAGGTTTCACATCTAGGTGAGCTATTCCTCTCTCATGAATAAACCGCAATGCCTTTGCAATCTGTAAAAGTTCTGGTGTAAGAAATAGCATATGAACTTTGTGACATTTTCAGAAAAAGTTAATTTGTGACAATGCATATGTCACCACTGAGAATTATCCAGTTCATATGAAGCTTTGAGTTTTATATGGTCCACGGAAAATGTTCACCTGAAACAAGACTTGCAGTGCTTCTCCCTCTGTTAAGGATTTGGAAGATCTATTGACAGATAAGCTGCAATCACAGAGTTCCATCTGAATGTAGAGTTGCTCATTTTCAAACCAAGAAGAGTAGTATCCAACAATGTTCTCATGACATCCTACAGATGTAAGACCGTTAAACCAACTAGGAAAAATTTCTTTCATGCCACGGCAAGCAGAAGTACAAAAGGCTCGGAAAATAGGACTACACTAACCTAAAGCTGCTAGAGCTTGAACCTCCATCAATGCTTTCCTCCTATAAAATGTAAACAGTACAGCATAAATATGTTGGTTGAACAAATGATTTTGGAATCTTAAAAACATGAAGAAACTACCTTTCTGGCTCCTGATGCAACTGCCTTGTGCTATGCTTCACCGCATAAAAGCAACCATCGATTCTTTTCAGAACTTTGAAAGCACAACTGAAGTTCCCAGTTCCAATTTGCTTTAAGGGGAAGCAATGTACTAAAAGTAAGCACAAGAAATGAAACATAGTGATTTGAACAAGAACAGAGCTTTTAGAATCTGGATACATACCTGGATCTCGTGAAAATCTATGTGATAGCGTGATAGGCCATCTCCATGGACAAATGCAGGCAAAAATTCTGTAGATTGTAGCATAAAGTAACTAAAATATTCGAAATGACCTTTATCTGGAGCAAAATTTTGAATTTTTAAAATTTATACAAAAAATAATGGATACACAATTTTAGGAGTCCCAATACAATCATGTTCACTGATAACTAACAAGGATGCACCTGCGCATTTTGATCTCTGATTGCCAAATGGATCTATACCCACTTCTGAAGCATCCATTAAATATGGGTTCTTGATGCAAGGAGGGGGCATGACCCGACAGCGTAAATAAACAGCAGATTGTGATACATAATTTTGAGGCTTCTTTATTTCAGCAGTTGATGTTTTCTCAATCATCATTTCCTCTGAATTGATGTTATCTTTCCCAATATCCACAATTTGTTGCTGGTCCGACAATGTAGGGCTGAGAGGATGAACTGGGGATACCACAAAAGAGAAGCAATATAAAACCCATCAAGCTTTACCGGTCAAGAATTCCGCACAATATTAAAACCCATCTTACCCTGTCGAAGCTTTTTTATTTTGGCAGTGTTCACTTTCTCCGGTGATTTGGGGCACTGAATGTTTTCCTGTGGTAAATCAAACAAGAAGTCGGAAAAATCATTTTCAATCCACAGCATGTATCAATCTGTACAACACTGCTTAAAGCATCACCTTGTTGCAATCAGAACTGCAAAGTAGATTTTGATTGTCTGGTGTGATATAATCTGGAGTGCTGCATTTACAACAAGAATTGTAAGGGGAAAAAACAACAGATTATAATTTCGAATACTTGCAGAATGCATATATAAATTCATTGACGCCGAAAAGGGATTGCATTTCAAATAAATTAAATTAATAATATAACTACTCGTCCAGTTTTCGGACAAAACCCTAGTTAAAACCCATTATAAAAAAAAAAAAAAAACATTATTATTAAATTCATATTCATCTATTGTCCAAATAAAGAAACACAAATTACCAGAAGAAGTCCTGGCTGAGGATGAAATCTCTTTCATCAACATCCTCGGCAACCAGCTGAGGATCGGTTAGTTCGGAGTCCAAAAGGTTCTGGAATCGAGACGATGATGCTGCTGAGGTGGAAGAGGATGATTGGATTTGGTGGTGCTGACCTTGTTGCAAGTGACTTACTAACGGGCGCTTCATTTTGGCGGTGCTGCTACTCTCCCTCCTCCTATTACTCTTCCTGTAGCTTCTCTTCGTTAGGGTATTCCTCTTCATCGACTCTCACTCTCTCGTTCCGTGGCTCTTGAGTCTCTCCGGCTTCTCTCTCTCTCTCTCTCTCTCTCTCTCTCTCTCTCGCTTGTTTTGTGAGAAAAATCGGATTTGTATTTTTTTTTTGTTAGATTTTTGGAAATCAAAATGGCGCGGGAGGCTTCTACTTTTGCAGGGATCAGGTGAGGAACGGGCTACTTTATGAAGGAAGTGTGATTGATTTAACTGGTTGAATTATTAAGAAGATCTGATGTTAGACTTTTGAATCAGGGATCTACGGTATGATGACTAGTTAGAGAGATGCTTATGTTGCATCAGCGTACCAGGGAAGTGTTTCCTCTAGTGGGGGTGGGGGACAGAAAAGCGCGCTTTTACAGAATTGTTTTGTACACGATGGGTTTTCTTGGAGTATATGTTTTTTAGGTTATTAAATTTCAATATACCGCCTAGGGTTAATGTGTTATGTCAATTTAATCTGAAGCTTTTGTTTTGTTTTAATCAGACCCCGCATCTTTCATTTTTTTCCAATCTCCATTCTGTCAGGTTTACAAAACACTTTAAGAAGGTGTCGCTGATGCGGTTGCTTTTAAAGCAAACCACAGTTGTTAAGCGTTTGGGCTTACTGTTCATGTGGAGCCGGTTAAAATAAATTAAAACCACAGGTTTGTGGAAAGCAGCTCTCTGCTGCTTTCCGCAAACATGTGGAACGCAGTGGAGAGTTTTCACTCTCCACTGTTCTCTTAAGTGAACAGTGGAGTCACTCTTCACTGTTCTTGTTACTGTTCCGGACCGACTAGGTCCGGTCCTACTCGGTTAAAAAAAATTCAACTTTTATTTTTTTAATTGTGTTTTATTTAAAAAATTAGAAGGAGGTTGTTTGATGACGTAGCATTTGCAGAATTTAATTGCCATCCCAATTTTGTTCTTGCCGGATCCGACCCAGTTAAAAAAAAATTAGTTTTTATTTTATTTTTTTAATTGGGTTTTATTCAAAAAATTAGAAGGAGATCGTTTGATGACGTAGCATTTGCAGAATTTGATTGCAATCTCAATTTTGTTCTTGCCAGGTCCGATCCAGTTAAAAAAAATTCAGTTTTTATTTTTATTTTTAATTGTGTTTTATTCAAAAAAAATTAGAAGGAGATCGTTTGATGACGTAGCATTTGTAGAATTTGATTGCAATCCCAATTTTGTTTTTGATGATATTTTTACCTGATGTTGTTGCGCGCTTAATAAACCATGGAAAATATAGTTCTTGTTGGATAGATTTCGAAAGTGATGAAATTGCACGTTGTTTAATAGAATAATAAAGAAATATTTGATATCAATATTATTTATTTCATGATGTAATAACAGTAGTTAAATCTACAATATTTAAATTAAAAACCATCAATATTAATATATATATATATATATATATATATATATATATATATTATTTTATAACCTCAATTTGAAAAGCATTTTTTTAACCAAAAACATTAAACAACTTTTTGTTCAATCTCAATTTCAACCACAGTTTTAACCAAACATATATTTTTTCAAACCAGCCTCAACTAAAAATACTTTTTATAAAACAATTTTTTTCAAACCACAACCACAATAACAACCGCAATATCAAACATGCTCTAAAAATGAAGGGGTTGGGATTAAGAAATATATATATTGAACAAAGTCATTTTTGTTAATAAAACATATATAATTAAAAATATATATATTTTTCTTCAACATTATTAACCAATCCTTTAACAAGACAATAATAATATTAAAAAAAATAAGAATTCCAAATATGTTGTTTCTTTAGATTTTCTTAAACTTTTTATAAGTCATGTAACTTTTTCGTGAACATTTTTGTTACGTGGGCTAATAAGAATTTGTAATTTTCTTCGTGGAGTCAAAGTTTAAAAATATTTGAACATAAATCCTAAAAATCATAAATTAGTTTTAACATGATGAATGTGTTGCTTATGAAAACGTGATAGACACTTGAAAAGCCTCTTTGTTTTATCTAATTAACGTAGATATTTGAGTTAGCTTATGTGTATCTCAACTAATCTCACGAACCCTGAAGTTAGTGACCATGTAAACCTCAAATGACTCTGAAACTTGTTAGATTCGAACTGGTGATCTTTATGAAGCAATGTTTGACTAATTAAACTATATCCCTTAAAATTATATATATATATTTTTTTACCCGAGGAGTGGAGCGTCTCTTTCGCTTCTTGCTTGGGGGAAATAATGGAGCATGCACAAATGTAAGGTGAATATGACCATCATTGTTTTTAAATAGAAGCTATAAATTAACAGTAAAAAATGAACCAAATGACGAGCTGTGTTTCACCGAGCGTCGATCAAGAATTCTTAAATACGTAGAAAAAATGTCTAGGCGCGGTAAATTCTTTCATTTTTAAACTTAGCTTAATTCATCATCATTGAACTCATGATACAAATTTTTAACGAGTTAAAGTTTTAAAATAAATAAAATAAAAATTATTCTAAGATCTAGTTAATTTTATAAATTCAAAAACAATTCAAATCATGACTTCAGTCAGATAACTCACAAAAGTAAAGACAATTCTCTATATTTATTCTTATTTTTTTATATAAAAAAATATCATATTAAACAAATTTTCAAAGCAAGAACTCCCAAATGCTTTAATATTTATTGGAGATCATAGCAACTCCATAAAAAATAAATAAAAATAATTATGAAAGTTAATTTTCAATCGATCCAAGTTAATTCATTAAATATACATTCTAGATCATTGATTTAACAAAGTTTAATAATTTTATTTTAAAAAATTATTTTTTATTTAATTATATGATAAAAAAATCAAAAAGCTCGTAAAAGCTAAAAATTAAAACTAGAGTGAAAAAAAAAATTAAATACTTTACTATTTATAAGAACTGTGAGCCCATCTTCCAAGCAAAATCTTTCAGTGTTTTAAGGTAATAGGTAATGTATCCATTTTTTTTCTTTCCTTTTCTCATCACTGACGTGATCGAATTGCATTGATAATGTGATATCAATTCTTATTCGGATTTTATATGAAATGCAAATAACTATTAAAACCCATGCAATAATATCACACCTAAAAAAAAATCAAACATAGAAATTTAGAGATTGTCGCGCGTGAATTACATTACAAAAAAAAATTAAAAATTAAAATGATGGATTGGATGATGGGTGAGGTAAATTTCTTCAATATCACACCCACCGGGGCCGAGGAGTAAAATTTGGATTTGATGGTGATCGATGATGTTGGGCCAGGCCCAAAAACTGAAGATGCAACACTTGAAAGGAGTCCCGTCAACAAGGAAAGAAATGAGGTTCACTTGTCGCTTGTTAATTAGCCACCCTGAAAATGTGGCGGCAAAACTCTTTCCCGGTAGCGGCAAGAGACTCTCTGAAGTTCTTCGCACGTTCTATTTCATTTTTCTGTTTTAGCGAGTACTATTATTCCTTTCGATAATTGCTCTTTTTTTTCAGGGAAAACCGGATTCTGATCATAGCATTTCTGGTAATTTCAGCTACATTTGCAAAATTAAATCTAGTTATATTTTTTTAGGGTTTTTCAATGATTTTATTTGGCCACAATTTAACAGACGAGGAAGATTTTGACGGAGATTTGAGAGAAAATTGTGTTTCTTTGACTGGGAATACACTGAAAGAGGTTACTTTATTTACTTTCCTTTTTAACTACTGCAATGAGTGCAAGTTTTACTCTTAAATCAGTGATCAAGTTCTTATCATTTCTTTTTTTTAAAAAAAAATAGGAAGGATGGGAACTTCAGTCACGACTGGATATCCTTCGAGGTATCTTTTCAATTTTTGCATATGATTTCTAAGAACATGCTGTGCTGACATTGTATTTTTAATTTTTTTGTAAATTTCTCGTGCAATGTGTTAGATTAGAAAAGCTAGTCAGTTACTGCTCGCTATCTCTGATGATTTTGAATCCAATTTTTTTTTTCCATGATTATTCTCCCCGTGCGTGCAGGTGTGAATGCGCAAAGTTGTGGAAATAGAATTAGCAATTTAGCGCGTGAGGCATGTGTAATGAGATATCCTTTGTAGCTCTCCTTTTCTAGTCTGTTTGGAATATATTAAAAACTAATGCGATGATGTTGCCATGATCAGAAGCAAACAAGTTTCAAAATCGACGATGAGCTCGAGATGCCTGATTTCCCTAATGAGGGTACTTTCTTTTTCTCCCCTAGAAAAGGATCTGCACATAACTCTAAAGATGAAGTCGATTGTGATGACGAGGTACTTTGTGCATTTCTTCCCATTACTCCTTCCTTTTTTTAGTGGTCATCATTATCATTATTTTGTGAAACATGTTGGAACAGGATAAATATGCATCGTTGGAATATTCAATTATGTCTAGTGACACAAAGTCTGATAAAGGTAATAATCTTCGAGGTTTTGGAAGGGAGAAGCAAGCTGAAGCATGCACACGGTCCCTGGTGAATAAAGAGGCTGAGACACTAATCAATTTGAATGAGAACGCACTCTCTTCCCATTCTGCTTATTCTAAAGGAAACAAATCTCATAAAGGTATTCTCTCATTCGAAGTAGTGCTGTATCTACATCTCTCTTGAGATTGGTGGAGTGCCTTCTTATTCAAAGACTGTAGGTGAATTCAGCCCTTCTATATTTGTTTGTGTTGGGAGACAGATCGAAGACCGAGATGGATTGGCAATGAACCAAACTAAGAAATGAACAAAAGCCTACGTAGAATAAACAATATGCGTGGTTTGACCTTTGACATATATTCACATGAAACTGTAAATAAAGTACCAATTACACCTCTCAGTGAGCTTTCCTATTTGGGTTTCTCGCACTCAGCAACCATTATTGAACATCATAGGAAAGGAAAATGCTAAACCTACAAACACTTGATACGAAACTTGCACAAGAAGTGACTCGGCATGCAGCCCAGCCATGTTCTATCTGTTATTGCTGGGTGATGGAAATAAGATGGAGAACCCAACCATGACATTAGTGAGACATGGCTGGGACAAGGAAAAAGGTTGAAGTTCAGAGACAGTTTTTCATTGAGTTGACTCAATTAACTCGCACATCAGTTTTAGCTCTGTTTTTCTTTTCAGAACCCTCACTTTTGTGGCTAGCCATCCTGACAAGCCAGCTCAGCTTGTAAGGAAAGTTTCTAAGCATTATTCATGAGTATAGCAGCAATCTGTAGGAAATTCCCAGCTTGTGCATGTTGAGTTGCTAAGGAAGATGACTACTTGCTTATAAACCTTGAGTATGCTGCATCATGTATGCTTGGGTTACGGACTAGATCTGTTTTTCTTTTTTGTTTTATTTATAATTGGTGAGCTGGAGCTGTATTGTTTAACTTAATTTTCTGGCAGCCAAGTTGTTCAGTCTGCTGCTTTATGTGGCTTTGTACAAGGATGATGCCTTAGTTCCTCAACCGTGAGTACCTTCATGACCTGCAGGTATCAGAGGCAAAGCCAAGCCAAAATTTGCTTTCCATTTTCAGTCACACAAAGATGGACTTTATCAACCTTTTATTTCTAAAGATAAAAATCCTATCACATTCAAGGTTGATGATGGGCCTGAAAGATCGGAAACAATTGAGAATAAAAATCTTGAAAATTTAAGTCCTGTGTTTCATGAGGAATTTTTTGGAGAGAATGTGAACCTGTCAGAGATTGAGCCTGTGGAAGCTGAAGCTCTTGGCAATGGCTTTGTTGACCATTCAATGGCTGAAATTTTAGATGGCCTTCAGGATAAGAATATTCAGCCAAGGGGAAATTCTAAATGGGTTAGCATTCTTCTCTGAACTGTAAATTTGCTTTCATATACAGTTCTCTTTTCTGAGTTTGATCAAGTATATACTGCAGTATAGCAGAACAAAATCAAGAAGGGGACAGATAGTCATGAAGAGAAGTATGTCTTTATTGGGAGATAGAATCATTGATGATGAAGACCAACCTGAGCTGATGGCTAGTGGATCATCTAGTGATGACGAGGTATTACTTGGTTGTCACTAGTTTATGATGGTTCGTGTTAAAATCATCAATGGCATCTGTACATTTGAACTTCACAGACCAATCATCAGAACATAAACCTTGCTGACCTGGAGATGAAGAAGCGAACTATTGCTGATCGCTTTCAGGAAGCTTTAGCTGCTACCTCTGTGAGTGATGAAGGGGTCATTTCCGCAGCAGCTAAACCATCAGGGTAAAGGATAGAACTAGTTTCTTTCTGTTACTAGGCATGCTTTTGGTGATTGATTAAGTGAAGTCTAATAGCAGTTCTAAATCAAGTATACTTCTTCTCCGCCAAATTCTGCAGTATTGGTTTGTTTGGGAAGTTGCAGCAGGTCATGCAGACTGAAAAGGAAAGAGATTCTGAGTTTCTGAAAAAGCTACAGATGGGAGCAAGCCCAAATAGTAAAAGCCTTATGATCATACACTCCTTTCATTCATAAAGCATTTCTTTAAAGTGGCTTGCATAAAACACTTTTATATGGACAAATGATATAAAGAGGCTTGTTATTTGTCCATGTATCCACCACTAATCTTTGGCACTTGTGTGATACAGGTGAACCATGCTCCATATTTGCAAAGATCCTGTCCAGATGCTTTGATGCAAAGCTGATAGTTTGTCATTGCACTTTTGGTGAGAATATAAAGGTTGTGTTAAATTTCAGACCATGTTTCATATGGATTATTTCAACTACTTCAGACCTAGATGGCAGTGAAAATGTATGAACAGGCTTGATGTTGTTAAATACTAAGTTGCTTGTTGATGTTATCTTTTCTTTTGGAAGTTTTGGTGCTGAGTGCAAATTTCTCATCAACACCATGTGGATCATTCAATCTGAACTGAGTCTGACTATTGTGGTGTCCAAATCATCTTCTAATCCTTAAACTCTCTTTATCTCTGCACCCCACTTTGAAATACTGACCACTAATCACAGAGCAATATGTGCTTCTAACATCAAATCTCTACCCAAGCTTGCTCACATGTTTATGCTTCTGTAAAATGAAAACCAAAGGTGCATATCTATTTCTGCAGGATTCCCAGTCACCAGAGAGCTCCAAAACATTTGTTGATAGAGGAAGGATTAGGACGGTTATTTTTAGTCCAAGAGTTTGCAGCAATGTTGACCTTGATTTAGGGAACTTGATTTGTATTTACCCTCCCTGGTATGTACATATCTTTTACAGAGACAACAACTCTGATTTATTTCATTTGCTGAATCTTAGCCGCTCAGAGAATGAACTAAATTTCCCTTACATAGAATCTGTTGGAAACTCTACTGCATAAGTGCTCTAGATGGAGATTGCAATAGCAATTGAATTGATGTGATTTTTATGCATTTTGGGTGTATGTGCTGTTTAATCGACATGGTTTGTCTCCCTTTTAATCTTTTCTTTTCCTTTGTTTCTTATTTTAATAAATATTCATTCCATTTTCAATCAATGATTTTGATGGTTGAACTGTTGTGGACAGGAAGGAGGTTCAAGTAATTGGGAGTGATGAATTTGTTATTTTAACAACATATTTCTCCCACGTTTCAGCGTGATCTGTTCAGGCTCAGGGAGCAGGAGATGAGTATCTGTATTATTCTCGTGGTAGAATAACCTGTTTGGTTGCACTTTTGTATGCATTCATGCTCTCCATCCAACTGACTAGGAGGAGGAATACATATGGTGTTAACCCAATTTTTTATCCTCAATTTTGTTCCTTTAATTGATGCATAAGATACCTGTGCAAGTTGGCTCTTGATGTTTAGAAATCTATTCAGATAAATACCCTTCCCAAATTTTGTAGAGCCATTTTTTCCCTTGCCCCCCCCCCCCACCATTAGTCTTAGGCTTTTCAGGCCATGCTTTCCTTTTCCGTTCTTTTCTTCCTTAAATTGTTTTGGTGAAGTGGGTCTTAGAAACTAAGGTGGTATCTAGCACTGTTAAATTGTAGGCACGGGGATCGTATATCGCCACTTCATTTGGTTAAAAAGTTATTCCAGACTTCTATTGTTAGAACTTTGAATTGGAATTTGCCACCTCGAGGTAGCATTATCCATGTTATACGTGTATTGTGAAATAGTTTAGTTTCTATTTTTGCTATTAAAGATTTAATAGTTATTGCTCCCTTGGTAGATAGAAAAAAGAATTTTTTTACTGCTCAAACTATAGATCATTTTCTGAGCAATTAATGTTGTTCTATTTACCTAAGCACCTTTGTGAGTATAAGTTCTTTCACCTGATCTTAGCAACTTTCTGGCTTCTTTGCTATTCAAGTTTTTTTTTTATTTAAAAAAAAGTTCTGAATTTAGAGTGGAGTATATTGTGCAATATTATCTAAAACAATGCAAAGAAAGCTGTGTTAAATCACCCTACAACCCGTCCCAAATCATATGATAAGGCTAAGTGGGCAATGAATGCGTTGACTTAAATATGATAGCTCAGAGCATTGACTTCACTCTCAACAAGGCAAAAAAGGTTCCTCCCTGCAAAACCCTAACCTATATCAATAATCATAATTTAGCTTGTTGATAGGAGTGTTGGGTGGGTTATTGATAGGGCACCAGTGACTGAGGGGGCAGCTGCGTAAATGTTTGAAAATGTGATAAAAATTAGATATAATTTAATTATGCATAAATTTCATTTATAAAAACTAGTTTTTTTTTTAACTTTTTAATATATATATTTTTAGTTCCATACACAAATTTCAATAGTTACTGCATTCTTAAAAATACTAAGGGTTTGTTTGGAATTGTAGTAATGATTACGGTTTAAAGTGTTTTTCGTTTAGAAATATATCAAAATAATAATTTTATTTATAAAAAATTATTTTTGATATTAATATATCAAAACGACCTGAATATATATATATATATATATATTATATATATATATATATAATTTTTAACAAAAAAAATAATTAAAATTTAAAGAAACATGATTTATAATGTATTTTTAAATATGCTCTAATATTAGCTTTAAAAGAGGAGGTGATTATAGTTGTTGACTTTTGAAGTCTCCAGCTTCTTTTTCCCAAAACTTCTGTCATTGGACGTGTGCGTGAATAGTGTGTATTATCCTTTACCATAATTTATCATCCTGCATTCTATTTTGTGTTCTGGTTTGTGAACAATGTGAGAAGACGTTGATTACTCAATTTGTTGAGTGTTTTAGGATATTAGCATGGTAAAATAAAAATAAAAATAAAAATACCACTGATCATAAAATAATAAAATAAAATATTTAGAAAATAATACTTTCACAAATTGCAAATCTCATAAATGACTCTCGAGTTGCATGTCATATGCATGACTCGTGAATCGCATGTGAGGCCTGCAAATCAAGAAGTTATAATAATAGATTTTTCCAGGCTTAACTCGCCAAATAAAAACTAACATAACAATAATTTCACAAACACAATTCACAATCCATCTTTAACAAACTTTACAACATACTTTACAATTAAAAAATCAACACATTTTAGAAATCATAATTAAACACAATGAAAATTCATAATATTTTATTAAATTTATACTAAATTCATAATTCTTAATACATAACGCATATAATGTTCCCCATTCTCTTCAACTCTATCAAAATAACAATCATATTTGTTGTCACTTAGTTTGAATTTTTCATAACAATATAAAACATATATCATACTCAATCAAGCTTTCATATCAACAACTTATACAAATGTTTAGTTCTTTGTATTACCACTTAAACTAAATGGACTTGCTATATGTGATGCTTGTGTTGTTTTTTGAGTATTACTTGACACCCGAGTCATTTTCATACTAGAGAAGTGTTTTCTTGTCTAGATCTACTATTCAAGTAGAATTCTAGCATATTTATCTCATTAATGCTGGTAAACCTAAACATTGAAATCACACTTCCATCACTACTAATGGGTACACCGATATAATGAGTTGAACTAACCCTAATTTGCATCATTCTCTATGTAATTTCAACTTCAATTTCAAACATATTCAAGTCAAGTCAATCACGTAACATTCTAGATAGCTTGTTAAGAGACATCCAATGTAGCATTTAGGAAATCATTGCTTATTCATTATAAGTGATACAATTGTCGGTATTGACAATGATAGAACTATAAAAGCATGATATTCCAATAGTACGAGACATTCTGTTAAACAGCATAACAAACTCAAGCCTAATTTATCAATAACATAGGGCTAATCAAGCCTAATTTATCAACAAAACCCTAATGTTAACATAATTGATAGAACCTAATATCATTGATTTTCTTTAAAAATAACAAAATTAACAATTTCATACAAATATAGAGTAGGAAATGGTGAACTGCAAGTCTTCCAAACATCAAGGAAAATGATACATTAAGACGGGCTCAAGTATGGATATGTTCCACGCAAAAAAGACAACAATACATTTTAGTCCCTATAGTTCATGAGTTCATAGGTAAGTCCTAAAGTAGACCAAAACAATTTCTCCTTTTTTTTTTCCATTGATGTAAAATAAATAAATAAACATGCATGCTTTTCCATTGTCTTTTGACATCAAGTAAAAATCTTGATCACAAATCAAAAGGTTGATGCATGCATTTAATTAAAAAAATCAAAAATCATTTATGTCAATAAATGCAAAAAAAAAAAAATCCTTGAAAATTGAGAGATAAATGTAGATTAAGATATTTAATCTTGCAACATAGGATCCGAGAGGATGATCTCGCAACACAAGACTAAATTGGAAACTTGAGAGATAAATATGATTCTAAATATCTGATCTTGAAACACGGTTCATAAACTCGGTTATATTTAATAACTTTATTTCTCAGAACTAGTTTTTTTATTAAATAAAATGATAATAAAAAAGACACGCATAGAAAAGTGATTGAATAAAATTGAAGAAAAAAAATTAAGTAAGGCTGCACAGAAAGAATGTCTACTAATGTTAAAAAGATATTGTGATCTTATTCATAAATTGACGCAAATGGAACCACGAACAAGAACATGTTAAGCTAGAAAGACAAAATTGAAGTCAAATAGTGTTGTCATATAGAACCTTAATTTATAATTTTATTTTTGAAAATAAAAGTATGATATATTCTTTTAAAATACAGGTTAAACAACCTTATTGAAGTGTCTTAGGTCTACCTTGAAGAGAAAAACAATCTCAATCAATGATTATAGAGTTATTTTAGGGATCCTTAAACTAAAATAAATAAAACAATTACCAATCTTAATATTTTATTTTCTAAAATAAATAGGAAAAAAAAACATCATAAAGAAAAATATTTTTCTAAACTAAATCGAAAATAATAATAACTAAGAAAAATAATTTTCCTTAAAAATCTTCTTACATCAGTCTTTCACGTTGGAGAAAACTTATTGTCAAGTTCAAATTGCTCTTACCCCGGTCTCATGGGTTGCAATAGATGTATCGATGAATTAAGGGTAAAAATGAAAAAATATGAGTTGCCATATAGTTTTATGGTAATTAGAAACCCTAACTAGTCTTTCTGAGATTATTGCATAAAAAATGGTTATACTAAAGAGAAGTTGAAAATCACCCAAAGACATTCTACATAAGGTACGTTGCTTCATATATGTATTTTATGACAAATTGTACTTATGATGTTTACATGCTAAATACTTAGCTAAATTGATATATGTATGTTAAATGATGACTAAAATTTTGAGACAATGATTTGGGATTTGGGCCCAACAAAAACCTAATCCTTATTTTTGGAATATAGACATTAGACTTGAGAGGATAGTGAATGTTGAATTAGACTTCAACTCATTTACTTTGTTTAGTTTTAAAATGGGCATGAAGGCCATCATTTACACTCAATAAACTTGGGAATCATGTTGACCTGACCCAAATCTATTCACAATAAACAAGTATTCCTATACAAGCTTTATAATAAAATAAATACTTACAAATAAAGACCAAACAATATATATATATATATATATGTGTGTGTGTGTGTGTGCGTGTGTGCGTGTGTGTGTATTTTAAAATCAGATATTGTCACCTCGAAGGTTACTTTCACTATAAGATAATGATTTATTGTATGATAAAAAAGTGAATTAAAAGAGTAATGTCAAAGACATCCTTCAACTCATAGATCCAGTCATGCATTAAGAAAAAAAAACATAGCACATCGAACATATTTAATTTCCAAAAAAACATAGATACAAAATATAAACATAGAAAATCAAACACTTTTGTTTATTTTAAATAACAAAAATAAAAGAATTTTTTTTTTAATATGAAAATCCCCTTTATACATGTATATGTATGAAAATAGTACAAAAAATAAACATAGAAAATCACTTTTGTTTATTTTAAATAACTAAAATGAAAAAAAATTTAATATAAAAATCCCCATATATATATATATATATATATATATATATATATATATATATATATATATATATATATAAGAATACTCCTACTGGTTGGTTTTTTTTAAAATCATTATATTCCATAACGAATAAAAATCCACATCGACACATAAAACCAACACATTCATGTATAAAATCATGCATATTCACATACAAATTTAAACACGTTTACATCTAAAAATTTAACAATCCATGAGCATAAATTAAACATATTCAAATGTAAAAAATCAAACACATAGAGATATAAAATTAAACACATCCATACATAACAATAATCAAACACATTCACATTCAAGCAAAAAAATAATCATTTGAGATCTAAAAGACCTTAGAGTTGGAGCCAGTCGTAAATCACTAGAAACAACTAGGTAGCAGTTGATATATGAGATCCACACATTAGCAAGTGGATTACACTAAAAGGTTAGAATGCATGTTTTTTACGCGCAATCAACAATCATGCAAAACAAGTAGAAACATATCAAATTTTTTGGATGATTAGAAATGGAGGTATTGCTATGATATGGGGTTGTTTCATGGTGTTTAAAATGATTGAGGAGGCTAATTTGATTGAAAAAGGAAGATCAACTCGATTTTTTTGGTTGGGAAATGTTGTTCTTTTCAGGTTGTAATTGTGGAATAGACGAGACAGGGTAGTAGAGCAATGAGAATCACGACATGGTTTGAGTCAGATTAGTGGTGGGTTTAATGGTTTTATTTAATTGTGGTGAAGGCGTGAATCAGATGGGTTTTGAGTGTTTTTTCATGGTGGAAGGTTAATCAACTTTGGAGTGGGGAAGATGATAGTGATGATGATTTAATGATTACAATCATCAGCGTGAGTGGTCTTGGAATGTAAGTTGGTTAGAGTGGAGTAGTAGTGGCTAGTTGGTTTTTTGAGTGTTGAAAGATGAGAAGGAGACACAATAGTGTGGTGACAAGTGGTTGGAAGAGAGAGAGAAGGCAATGGATATTTCTTTTCTTTTTCTTTTTTTCTCTCTTTTCTTTTTCTTTTTTACTGGAAATTTCTACTCCTACTGGTTGGTTTTTTTTAAAATCATTATATTCCATAACGAATAAAAATCCACATCGACACATAAAACCAACACATTCATGTATAAAATCATGAATATTCACATACAAATTTAAACACGTTTACATCTAAAAATTTAACAATCCATGAGCATAAATTAAACATATTCAAATGTAAAAAATCAAACACATAGAGATATAAAATTAAACACATCCATACATAACAATAATCAAACACATTCACATTCAAGCAAAAAAATAATCATTTGAGATCTAAAAGACCTTAGAGTTGGAGCCAGTCGTAAATCACTAGAAACAACTAGGTAGCAGTTGATATATGAGATCCACACATTAGCAAGTGGATTACACTAAAAGGTTAGAATGCATGTTTTTTACGCGCAATCAACAATCATGCAAAACAAGTAGAAACATATCAAATTTTTTGGATGATTAGAAATGGAGGTATTGCTATGATATGGGGTTGTTTCATGGTGTTTAAAATGATTGAGGAGGCTAATTTGATTGAAAAAGGAAGATCAACTCGATTTTTTTGGTTGGGAAATGTTGTTCTTTTCAGGTTGTAATTGTGGAATAGACGAGACAGGGTAGTAGAGCAATGAGAATCACGACATGGTTTGAGTCAGATTAGTGGTGGGTTTAATGGTTTTATTTAATTGTGGTGAAGGCGTGAATCAGATGGGTTTTGAGTGTTTTTTCATGGTGGAAGGTTAATCAACTTTGGAGTGGGGAAGATGATAGTGATGATGATTTAATGATTACAATCATCAGCGTGAGTGGTCTTGGAATGTAAGTTGGTTAGAGTGGAGTAGTAGTGGCTAGTTGGTTTTTTGAGTGTTGAAAGATGAGAAGGAGACACAATAGTGTGGTGACAAGTGGTTGGAAGAGAGAGAGAAGGCAATGGATATTTCTTTTCTTTTTCTTTTTTTCTCTCTTTTCTTTTTCTTTTTTACTGGAAATTTCTACTCCTACTGGTTGGTTTTTTTTAAAATCATTATATTCCATAACGAATAAAAATCCACATCGACACATAAAACCAACACATTCATGTATAAAATCATGCATATTCACATACAAATTTAAACACGTTTACATCTAAAAATTTAACAATCCATGAGCATAAATTAAACATATTCAAATGTAAAAAATCAAACACATAGAGATATAAAATTAAACACATCCATACATAACAATAATCAAACACATTCACATTCAAGCAAAAAAATAATCATTTGAGATCTAAAAGACCTTAGAGTTGGAGCCAGTCGTAAATCACTAGAAACAACTAGGTAGCAGTTGATATATGAGATCCACACATTAGCAAGTGGATTACACTAAAAGGTTAGAATGCATGTTTTTTACGCGCAATCAACAATCATGCAAAACAAGTAGAAACATATCAAATTTTTTGGATGATTAGAAATGGAGGTATTGCTATGATATGGGGTTGTTTCATGGTGTTTAAAATGATTGAGGAGGCTAATTTGATTGAAAAAGGAAGATCAACTCGATTTTTTTGGTTGGGAAATGTTGTTCTTTTCAGGTTGTAATTGTGGAATAGACGAGACAGGGTAGTAGAGCAATGAGAATCACGACATGGTTTGAGTCAGATTAGTGGTGGGTTTAATGGTTTTATTTAATTGTGGTGAAGGCGTGAATCAGATGGGTTTTGAGTGTTTTTTCATGGTGGAAGGTTAATCAACTTTGGAGTGGGGAAGATGATAGTGATGATGATTTAATGATTACAATCATCAGCGTGAGTGGTCTTGGAATGTAAGTTGGTTAGAGTGGAGTAGTAGTGGCTAGTTGGTTTTTTGAGTGTTGAAAGATGAGAAGGAGACACAATAGTGTGGTGACAAGTGGTTGGAAGAGAGAGAGAAGGCAATGGATATTTCTTTTCTTTTTCTTTTTTTCTCTCTTTTCTTTTTCTTTTTTACTGGAAATTTCTGTCTTTCTCTAGGTTCTTATTTTTCTTTGTTTTTTTTTTAAAAAAGCTTGGCTTGAACTTATTATCTACCTATTTTCTTATCTTCTTGATAGAAAACCAGAGAACAATTAAAACATAGTTGGTTTATAGAGTGACCAGTTTAAAGGATGGTATTTCTATATAGTAACTCGTTCAAAATGGTTTTTAACTAAATATTTTTATAGAGTAATAAACTCAAGATTATTTTAAAAACATGATCATTTTATTGAGTGACAAACTCAAAATTATGTCGAAACATGGTCATTTTATAGACAAGAAACTTGAAGTGATTTTGAAACAATTGTCATTTTATAGTGTGATGAATTCAAAGTGATTTAAAAAAAATATAATTGAACATGTCATAGAATGATGAACTTGAAGTGATTTTAAAAACTTATTCATTTTATAAAGTGATGAACTCGAAGTGATTTTAAAAACATAATCGAATCTCAAAGTTATTTTTAACCTATTATTTTATAGAATGATGAAGTTAAAGTGAATTTGAAAATTATCATTTTAAAAAGATGTGCTTGGAGTGATTTTAAAAAATATAATTGAATCTTAAAGTGATTTTCAAAATTATAGTTATTTTATAAGGTGACAAACTTGAAGTGATTTTGATTTTTTTAACATTTTATAAAGCAAAAAACTCAGAGTGATTTAGGGGAGATAAAAAGCATAAATCACATATTTTGAAAGTTTAGTCTTTCTATTTTATATCATCTTTATCTTTGGATTTAGGATGTCAAGAATCACACACTAGCTTGCTTGAATTGTTCAAGTGACTCCATTACCTCAAATGATTATTATAAGTTTATCTTCCTATGTTTTTTGTTTTTTTTTCATAGATTGAGCATGGTTTATCTATTGTTATTACCCCAAAGTATTGTTTGAAGGTGTGTGTTTATTACTGTATTGTTTGAAGGTGTATGTTCATTATTATTCATTTCTCATCTCTATAAAGAAGTTGTCACCATATTTTATGATGGAACTCACAAACCATAATTTGTCATTGCATTTTTTGATGGAATTCACCAACTATAATTTATCATTGCAATGGACTTCTTCAAAGTGAATTTCTTCCAATTGAACTTATTGTGTTTATTTTTCCCAACTTCCATTAAAAAAAAAGCATATATGCATCATTATCATTTTCTTTCAAGAACTTTGCAAATTTAGTCAAAAGAGAAAATCATATTATAAATCATCTTTCTTGTTTTGAGACTAAGTTGCAAATCTTAATGATTGTGTCTATGTAACAATTATTGAAATGGAATCATTGAGTTGTAAATTTGAAAGTATTTTTATTGAGTGTAGAAAAAAATTGATTTTTTATCAAAAAGCCCAAAACACATCATTCAAGAGCTATGATGCAATTTTGGATGTTTTTGAAATACAATTAAATGGGTTGATTAGGATTGTGAAAAAGAATGATTATTTTAGAATTCTGATTATTTTAAAAAGTGAATGGCTTGTTACTGGCTTGAAGAAAAATACAACGATCTTCTAGATTGGAAGTTGAGCAAATCCTCCCTAACACAATCAAATGTTGAAAACTCTTGGCTCTTTAGAGGAAAACCAGATTTGGGGTACCCATATTTCAAATTTCTGCCATGTATATTCCATAATTCACAAAAATAGATACATATAGATGTATGATTATGCATGATGATGTATGTTAGATATGGATTAGCTATACTTCAGGCTGATATATGGCCACCATTTCTTTATAAACAGGAAGGGTTCCAGTCCTTTTATAGCATCCAAGACAATTTAATCTAAACCAATGCTTAATAAAAACACATTAATCATAAAGAGATTGCTCACAAGGTTGGGCCTAAGCCCTTTTCATTAATACTTGATGAAAACTTTTACATTTAAAACTAGTCAACTCATCATCATTGTTTATAGGGAGAAAGGTAAAGTTTTTTTTTCTGTATCTCTAAGAAAGACATCAGTCTCAGCCATGCTTTATTGATATTGGTAGACATCCCTTCCAATTTATCGAGCATTATAGCAGGTTCTTCAGGCATTAAAACATATTGATCATTGAATAACCTGAAGAATTGGGATAACTCAGACTTCCTTGGCACATGTTGTACACCCCCAAGTTACCTCACAACCAAAACGGGTGTATAACTGACATATCTGATCACTCCTACTAGAGGCACCCATTGTCTTTACCCACAACTCATCAAACAATCTATTGCTCTCATCCATTGGGCTTTTCACTTCACTTCTCATTGCGGGATTTCTTGCAATTTTACTTTCCAATTCTCCTTACTCAAGTCCTTCTATTTCTCTTTTTTAAGTATCTTCAATGGTTTTTGACTAAATCACCAGAAGTTGTTAAATACTAGCCTCTCGGTTTCTATATGGCTAATCAACATATGTATAATAATTGTTCACAATATCTCATTGATCCCTTGCCAACCCTCTTACAATGGTTGAGTGTTAAAATAGTTTCTGCTAATATTGTCGTAGTGAGATTTATCTAAGTGTTTTCATATGCAACAAAAGCTATTGTCGCCTCTAAACTAATTATTCCAGTGAGGTTTGGAAACAACACCAACCCAAAGATTCCTAAAGCAAGTATTCTGTCTTTTTCTTCAACAAATCTAGAGTCATTTTTCCTCTTTTCAAATATCTCTTTGATCTTCTTTCATTTTAGGCCAGTAACACTTTTCTCCAATATATCTTATGATCAATTCAGCCAATCCAGTTAGCACTTTGTCATGTCTTTGGTGGAAGTAGACTTTATATAGATTTTAAGGGAATCGATCAGTAAACCATATTCTTTCAAAGTAGAACACATGTTTACATTCCCAAAAGTAAAGCATTGATACTCAGGGTTCTAAAAATGCATCAAGGCCTTATTGCTGAATTATGCACGGAAACCTTCACGATTCCCATTATCCTCCCATATTTCTTTAAAAACTCATTCTCACAGATGCTTTTCATGTATGAGATGAGCTTCTTCAAGTCATTCCCAGAGCAACTCACATTTCTGATGGGTGGTAATTTACTATCATCCAGTCTCAAACAATCCTTTTTTAACAACTATAGGGATTCGGAATCCAACCCATATTCAACAGAGATCATTTCTTTAATGGTGGCCATGTTATTAGCCCTAAGTCCTGTAATCCAAGATGTTTTTTCGGGTTAAACATGTTTTAATGCAACAATATTTATTTGTGGAGCACACTTTCAACATGCAAGTTCTATGTCCTTTTACGTAAGATATTGAGGTAAACACTATCTAGTCTCAAAAGAGTCTCTTGTTGTCCCAGTGATTACCCTTATAAAGGTAATATGAGGGCTTAGTAAGTAGTTGGATGGTACGTATACTAATTTTTGTCAGTCCACGCACTCAGCCTAGAGTTGGATGGTTTCACAGACTTAAACCATAACTGAAAGTCATAGGGTAAATCGCTACTCCCTCCCAACTTGAAGTTCCATGTGTATGCATTTCAAAGCGATATATCACAAATAAACTAGTACTGCATGAAAATATTTATCTATATCCAACACACATGCATGAAAAGGATAAAACATACTAAAGTGTAAATAAAATAAAAATAAAAAAAGCCAAATGCAAAAACACACCAAATCATATATACCAAATAAAACATATAAAGCCTAATCCAATATTGTAAAAAATAGAAGTCCCCAGCAGAGTCATTATTTTGTCGCACGTGGGCGAGCGGTGTCGGCGGTCAAGGAGTTGCCACCTAGTTATTTGGTTTATAGTCACTAGAAGACTCGAGTGTATTGTTCTTATTATAAATTCTAGGATAATGGACTAGTTGTGGCTAAGAAATATATTAGCACCCCCAGCGCACCTTACCTGAGGTAAGTTGCAATGTGTGGTCTTTATATGGTTTAAAGGTTTTAATGGATTTTTAACTGATGGTCAATTTATGGCTTAGGATAAATATTTACTCTTATGAATAAATCTAAAATTTTGAATTTATTATGGGTTCATATGTCCAGATAAATTCTTATAGAAATGGTCTATGTAGGTGCCACCTATCTTAGAAGGCGAATGAGTTTTCTACAATTCGTAAATTGTGGTGAAAAATACTCGCAATTAAAATTAGTGAATATCTAACAATAATTCTAAAAAATTTCTAGTCAACTCCTGATATTTAAATATCAGCCTACCTATAGGTCCAACATTTATACTAAGATGTTGATAATTAATTTTCATGAATTAAAATTTTTAGGATTATTGAAATACGAGCAAATTCTTATAAAAATTTTATTTTTATTTATAAAAAGAAAACTTTTTAATATTATTTTAGAAAATATCTGTGTTGATTTTCCTTTGCATTTTTTTTTTGAATTTACAACAAGTTTGTAAAATTTATTAAGGATTTGACCAATATTTCAATAACCCTAAAACTTTTAATTAATGAAAATTCATGGTCAACACCCTGGTATAAATGATGGACTTATAGGTAGGCTGGTATTTAAATACCAGGTGTTGACTAAAAAACTTTTAAAATTATTTTTTTATATTCAACAATTTTAATTAGGAGTATTTTTTACCATAATATACGAATTGTGAAAAACCCTTTCGCCTTTCAAGATATGTGAACTTTGTTAAAGCACATACACAAACTCTTTCCGTAAAAATTTATCTAGGCATACAAATCCATAATAAATTCAAAATATCAGATTTATTCGTAAGAGTAAATCTTTATTCTAAGCCATAGACTGACCATTGGTTAAAAACCCATCAAAAAATTTAAACCATATAAAGACCACACAATGTAGTTTACCTTAAGTAAGGTGCGCTAATGTTGCTAATACCTTTCATAGTCACAACCAGTCCCTTACACTAGAATTTCTGATAAGATCAGTATATTCGAGTCTCCTAATGACTCTAAACCAAACAACTAGGTGACGACTTTTTGACCCCCGATGCTGCTCGCCCACGTGCGACATGTATGACGGTCATCATTTATTTTTTTATTTAAACTTTCAATCTTAAAATCCTTTAGTTTAAAATTCTTTCAATTTCAAATACTTTTTTTTATTTAAAATCATTTAACAACGCTCCAAACCGTTTTGAGTTTTGAAAGGAGACTAAATTTCTTTTTGGTCATTTTTTCCTCCTTCACTTGTCATTCAACCACCTAATCTTTCTTCTTCTTTTTTTTTTTAATTTTTCATATTTTTTTAATTTTGTTTAAAAATATGTTGAAAATGGGGTCAAGATTAGGTTATGACATCATGTTTACGTGTTCAACATGCTTGCTAATAGTATTAGCTTTACAAAAAGCATTAAACTCGAGAGATGTGAACTCTCCACTCCTATCTGTGTGTAAACAATGAATAAAAGCTCATGTCTATTTCTCAACAAGGTTTTTATAATTCTTAAAGATAGGAAAAGCTTCAAATTTCTCAGCAAGAAAATATATCCACACATTACGGTTGTAATCATCAATAAAACTTATGAAGTACCCCTTCTAATTGCTGGAAACAAGTTTGATGGGTCGCAAAAATCAACATGTACCAACTACAGTTTTTGTAATGCTTTCCATGAACTCCTCATTGAAATTGCATCCCTATGTTGCTTTCCCACCGTGCAATCAATGCATGTTTTGGATGGTGCCTTCAACTGTGGTAACCGTCTCACCATTTGCTTGTATTGCAATATTCTTAGACTTTTGAAACTTAAGTGCCCATATCTACAATGCCACAAGTGATTATTGTTTTCAAGAGTTGTTTAGAAACAAGTGGGAGCTTTCGACAAAACTCTTGCAAACAATATGAACATCTTATTTATAGACACTGTTGTTTGCATGATAAGCTCTTTCTTGGGATGATAGACTCACATTACTATATGTTGTATCAAAATAACTACATCTCTTTCTTGCATTTATCCAATACTTAATAAATTATTTCTCAACTCAGATATATAGAAAACATTAGCGATTATATGAGTAACTCTAGCAATTTGCAACCTAATGTTACCTTTTCCTAACACACCATCTTGGAATTATTCCTCCCGAGCTTCATAAATTGCCAAAATTCCTTATCAAGATTCGAGAACCACTGCTTATTTACACACATATGATTGTTACTCCTTGAGTCAAGGAACCATACATCTTCTCTCCTTGATTAATTAAACTCTTCATATGACATCAACAACATCTCTTTTTTCTCCTTAAACTCAATGTAATTTGCTTCTTTCTCTCATTTAGGACACTCATACTGAAAGTGTCCTAATTGATGACACTTATAACACTCAACTATAGCTTTGTTGAATGCTTGTCTGCCTCTTCCTCTATCTAAAAAAATTCCATGACCTCGACCGCTTTCTTTTCCACCATATCTATCATAATAGGTCACCTTTAATGTCTGCTCATCTTTACTATGCCCGTTCATCCTCTGCTCATATACCAATAGCTTGCTCTGCAACTCATCAATGGTTAAAATGTCTATATTATTAGACTCTTCAACTGAACATACAACATAGTCGAACCTTGAACTCATTGATCTTAAGATATTTTTTAATGATTACCACTTGCTACATGTTTTCACCATGAATCTTCATCTTGTTTTCTATGATGACTGTTTAAGCGAAGTACTCTGATGCAACCATATTATTCGATAGTTTCACCCACATTTAACTAGTGTTTTGCCTATGTTTTATATATAAAATGCCTTGATATTCTTTGTTTTATGTTTTGAAGGCACTTTTGGATGAAAGATGCAAAAAGGAGTAAATTGGAGATAATTGGCAGATTTGACCTTCAGTCGATGTTTTGTGCAGAGCGTGAGCTCTAGAGGTTGAAATGAAGTGATTCCAGTGGCATTAAAAAGCTAACATCCATACCTTTCTGGAAATCTAAGGCAAGAAAATAAAATAAGGAAGAGCATGGAAATCGCAGCCTTCAAAGTCAAATCTCGCAATCTGCCAGTGTTGACCTTCGGCCATTCCAACTTGAATATCTGGAGCTAAAAAAGTCCAATTGATGCAAACTCAATTGTTTTGGATTCATGTCTCAAAGGTCTATAAACGCTCCAAATTTCAGCCAAAACCGATGTCATATGAGGGAGATATGAGTTTTCAAAGATGACAACTAAATTCTGCCAGCAAACAGGTTTCGTGAAGAAACGAGTCCAAATTACGTTCCGAAGCATCTAAACCGATATCCAAGTTTATATTTCAGCAATTTAGCTCCTCTAAGTCAAAGCTTGAAGATTTCATGCAAGGCTATTTCTCCTTTTTTAGGAAAATAGTTATTGAAGTACTTAAATGTAAACAATCTACTTAATGGAGGACTATTTTGTAAAATAGAGACCTAGGGTTTCCTAGGATATAAAAAGAATGAGAGAAGAGAAGGGGGGCAGCCAGCCAAGAAGAGAAAAACGCCCCCTTCCTCTAAGAAACCCTAAATTATGCATTCTTCCTTCTTTTTGATTAGTTGTTCAACAAACATGCAAGGCTAAACACTTTTTCTTGGTTGCAAGGACACGGAAACCTTCAGATTTCAAGAACTGTGAGATTTATTTTACCTTTTCTTTTCAGTTTATATGATGAATATGTTTGTTCTCCTATGCTTATTTTTCCTATGATTGTTTATTTTAATTGCTAGAGCGGACTCTAAGTTATTATTGTAGATAATTTATTGCTAAGTTTGATATCAAAACCGTAGTTGTGGTATATGAACTTGTGAAGCAACTGAGTTTAATAATTGTGGCGGATCTACGTTATTAATCTTAGGGAGAACATTCAATCAAATCAAACATAGACTGCGGACATTTATGTTTTCTTGATTAATCAACTTATCTAGTTCTTAAGGCTGCCATTGAATTAAATTACTAGTGCAGACACTGTGGTTGTTTGATGGTTAGGGCTAGTTATACGGCGGATCCGTTAACTAACCAATGTTAAGAAGAGATAAATATTCAGAATATAAATTGATGTTTCGTTTCCATGATCAGTTCTGATTTCTGTAGGTGGATGTGTGCTTGTGACCAAGGTTTGTTCTCTTGATAATTTTCTGATTTTATTAAATTTAGTTTGATAGTTTTCTGTTTTCTTTTGCTTTAGCCTAAATAACGTCCAAACCCCCCCAAATTGCACATCATCTAGCATAAAAATCTGACTTGAATCTTCCTCGTGGGATCGACCCCTTGCTTGCTCTATACTATCTTGTGTGTTGTGTTTGAAGCTATGGTAATTAATTTGTGTGACCGCGACATCGCAATAAATTTTGGCGCCGTTGCCGGGGAGGTAATTTTAGTTGATTCTTGTGCTTGTACTGTTATTTTTATTTGCTCTGATTCAAAAAAAAAAAAAGAGAAACAGAATTTTTACTTGCGGCGGTACTGTTCACTTGCGGCAGCGGTACTGTTTATAACAGATTTGTTGGTGGAATTAGGTATCAGTCTTTTGTTTCCTGAAGGGAAACGATGTTCTAAACAAGACTAGTGGTATGCCACTAGCCCCACCCTATTGAGGCCAAATTCCACTGTGGTCTAGGGTTTTTAGGCAGTTTTTGTTTTCTACCGTAGGATTTTCATACAATTTGCATTGTTTTCGATCTCTTGTGTGGTTGGTTTCTTTTGAGTTTTCTTGATGATTTATGCCAGTAACTCGTTATACTAATCAAAGTCAAGTGCAGGTGGATCTCGAAATAGAAAAAACTTTACGCAGGTTACGAAAGGAAGCTCGCCTCAACACCATGGCTGTTGCACGACAACAAACACTCAAGGAGCTTGCTGCTCCTAACATAGAAAATCAGCCATTGTGCATAAACATCGACAATAATGTAAACTTTGAGCTCAAATCTGGTTTTATACATTTGCTACCAACTTTCAATGGTTTTGCAGGAGAAGATCCTCATACCATCTCAAGGAATTCCATATGGTTTGCGTTGGCATGAAACCGAATGGAGTTGATGAAGAACAGGTTAAGTTGAAAGCTTTCCCTTTCTCTTTAAAAGGGGCAGCAAAGGCATGGCTTTTCTCCATTCTCCCAGGTTCAATTGGAACGTGGAATGGCATGAAGAAGATCTTCCTTGAGAAGTATTTCCCAGCATCTCGAGTTGCCAACATAAGGAAAGAAATATGTGGGATTCGACAATCTCATGGAGAGACACTTTCCGAGTATTGGGAAAGATTTGAGCAACTGTGTATTCAATGCCCTCATCATCAAATACCCGATCAACTGCTCATTCAATATTTCTATGAAGGATTGATGCCTACTGACCGTAGTATTATTGATGCTGCAAGTGGAGGGGCATTGGTAGATAAGACACCCGAGGCTGCACGCCAATTGATCTCAAACATGGCAGCCAACTCGAAACAGTTTGGCACTCGTGGAGACTTCGCAAATAAACAAGTAAATGAGGTAAGTATTTCTAACCTTGAGAATAAAGTTAATGATCTTACTTCTCTTGTGCGTTCTTTGGCTTGTGGCAATGTACATTAGGTGAAAGTTTGTAGCATATGCTCCTTACAAGGACATGCTTCAGATATATGCCCAACAATGCAAGAAGATTACATTGAACAAGCTAATGCAGTTGATGGAGCATTCAATGGACAACCTCAGCGTAAGTATGATCCTTTTTCCCACACGTACAATCCTGGATGGAGAGATCATCCCAACCTATGGTATGGGAACCAACCTCAACAAGGCAATCAAGGCCGACAATTCCATCCCCATGGATTTCAGCCCCAACAGAATTATCAAGCAAGACAACCCCCTCCATTCACAAACTCCAATGTTATGGGGTCGTCATCCAGTGATGATCTTCGTGAGATGATGAAAACTTTGGCTTCTAACACTGTGACCTTGCAACAAAATGTCATGTCTTTTCAACAGGAAACAAGGTCAAGTATTCACAACTTGGAGAAGCAAATGGGGCAAGTAGCTTCAAGTGTGGGGAAATTGAAAGCACAAATGAATGGAAAATTGCCCTCCCAAGCATTGAATCCAAAAGAGAATGTTAGTGCGATCATGCTGCGAAGTGGGAAAGAACTTGAAAGACAAAGGTCGAAACAAATTGAGATGGAGGAAGAAGAAGAGATAGAAACTGAATTGAGTACAAAGAAGGAACATCCTCCTCCTCCACAAACTGAAATAAAGACCAACACTCCAAAGGTAACTCCTCACTCAATTAATTCCAGTTTTAAAACAATTCCACCCTTTCCTGTGAGTTCTTCTAGGTCAAAGAAAGAAGACAAAGAAATAGAGATTTTAGAGGTTTTCAAGAAAGTGGAACTCAACATTTCTTTGCTTGATGCTATCAAGCAAATTCCCAAATATGCCAAATTCTTGAAGGAGTTGTGTACTACCAAGAGAGCTTTCAAACTGAAAGGTCATGAAACGGTAAGTATGGGTGAAGTTGTATCTGCTGTTGTTCAAAAGAATCTGCCTTTGAAACAAAAAGACCCAGGTGCGTTTACTATCCCATGTGTTATTGGTAATGCTAGTTTTAAAAGAGCTTTATGCGATTTAGGTGCATCCATTAGTGTTATGCCCAAACATGTTTATGATTCTCTTAGTCTTGAGCCTTTGAATAAAACTAGCATTGTAATACAACTTGCGGATCGTAGTTTTATTTATCCACTTGATGTGATAGAAGATGTCCTAGTCAAGATTGATAGTTTGGTTATTCCATGTGATTTTTATATTCTTGATATGGAACATGATTCTTGTGATTCATCAACCAGCACTCCTATATTGTTTGGGAGACCATTCTTGAAAACCGCCAACGCAAAGATTGATTGTGGTAAGGATACCTTGTCTATGGAGGTAGGAGATGAAAAAATTGAATTCAATTTTCATGATGCAATGAAATATCCTTATAGCAATGTTTATTCTATCACATGTTATGACCAAATTGATAAGTTTGTGCAGCAAGTTTTTGATTTTGATTGCGAAGACGGATTAAGCATAGCTTTGAGCTATGGCTATGATTTCACCAAGATAGAAGAGATGGAGAGGCATGTGTGTGTTCCCCAAAACATGCATGAATCAATATTGGCCTTACCAGCTTTGCAAATCGTTCCCCATGGTAATGTCTTTATTGATTTAGTACTCTCACATAAAAAGCTTTTGCCATCTATTTTACAGGCCCCCGAGTTAGAATTAAAACCTTTGCCTGATAATTTGAAGTATGTATTCATTGGCGACAACAATACACTTCCCGTTATCATAGCAAAAGGTTTGACAAGTATGCAAGAGGAAAAACTTGTGAAGTTGTTGTGTGATCACAAGACGACCATTGGATGGACTTTAGCCGACATGAAGGGCATTAGTCCCTCAATGTGTATGCATCACATACTACTGGAGGACAACGCAAAACCAACAAGGGAAATGCAAAGGAGGTTGAACCCGCCTATGATGGAGGTAGTGAAAGCTGAAATTTTAAAACTGTTAGATGCAGGAGTCATTTATCCCATCACGGACAGTAAATGGGTTGCGCCAATCCATGTGGTGCCTAAAAAGACCGGAATCACGTTGGTGAAAAACAAAAATGATGAGCTCATTCCTACTCGCATCTCGAGTGGATGGAGAATGTGTGTTGATTACAGAAAGCTAAATCTTGCTACATGCAAAGATCATTTTCCATTACCATTCATGGATCAAATGCTTGAACACCTAGCATGTAAATCTTTTTATTGCTTTCTTGATGGATATAGTGGATACAATCAGATTGTTATTAATCCTGAGGATCAAGAAAAGACTACATTTACATGTCCATTTGGTACATATGCATATAGGAGAATGCCCTTTGTTCTCTGTAATGCACCTGCAACTTTTCAAAGATGCATGATGAGTATTTTTTCTGACTATGTTGAAAGAATAATTGAGGTTTTCATGGATGATTTCACGGTGTATGGTGATTCTTTTGATAAATGTCTAGAAAATTTATCTTTGATCTTGAAAAGGTGCATTGAAACTAACCTTGTCTTAAACTATGAAAAGTGTTATTTTATGGTAGAACAAGGAATAGTTCTTGGGCATGTTGTGTCTTCACGTGGATTAGAGGTTGATAAAGCTAAAATAGACGTTATTTCATCATTGCCTTACCCCTCCTGCGTGAGGGAAATTCGTTCTTTTCTTGGCCATGCAGGTTTCTATCGACGCTTTATCAAAGATTTCTCAAAGATTACAGCACCCTTGTGCAAACTATTAGCCAAAGAAGTGGATTTTGTGTTTGATCAAGCATGTAAAGATGCCCATGATGAGCTTAAGAGGCGTGTCACATCTGCCCCTATCATCCAACCACCAAATTGGGATGAGCCTTTTGAGATAATGTGTGATGCAAGTGACTATGCGGTAGGGGCTGTCCTTGGGCAAAGAATAGGGAAGAATTTGCATGTTATCGCCTATGCTTCCCGCATGTTGGACGGAGCACAATGCAATTACCATACAACTGAAAAGGAACTTTTTGCAGTGGTGTTTGCTCTTGAAAAATTTAGGTCATATCTACTTGGTACAAAAGTCATTGTTTTTACTGATCATGCAGCTTTAAGGTATCTTTTGAAGAAAAAAGAGTCCAAACCAAGATTGATTAGGTGGATCTTGCTTTTTCAAGAATTTGATCTTGAGATCAAAGACAAAAAAGGTGCCGAAAATCATGTGGCTGATCACTTGAGCCGACTGAGGACTGAGGATATACAAACCGAAACAATACGAGAGACATTCCCCGATGAGCAGTTGTATGTGTTACATTCCTCTACAAGACCATGGTATGCTGATTTGGTGAACTATTTAGTCACCAAAGAATTCCCTCCAGGTTTGTCTACATCCCAAAAAGACAAGTTACGAGCTGATGCTAAATATTATTTTTGGGATACTCCTTATCTGTGGAAATTTTGTGTGGATCAAGTAGTTAGGAGATGTGTACCACAAGATGAATTTCATTCCATTCTTACCTTTTGTCATTCTCATTCTTGTGGTGGGCATTTTGGAGCAAAAAGAACGGCCCACAAGGTACTTGAAAGTGATTTTTATTGGCCTTCTATTTTTAAGGATGCATATCATTTTTGCAAATCATGTGAAAAATGCCAAAAAACAGGTAATATCACTCATAAGAATCAAATGCCTTTAACGAATATTCTTGTGAGTGAAATTTTTGATGTTTGGGGTATTGATTTTATGGGTCCATTTCCTTCTTCTTTTGGCAATCTTTATATCCTTCTTGCTGTTGATTATGTGTCCAAATGGATTGAGGCGAAAGCCACACGAACTAACGATGCTAAGGTTGTTTTAGATTTTGTCAGGACTCACATATTTGACAGGTTTGGAATCCCTAAAGCTATCATTAGTGATCGTGGCACTCATTTTTGCAATCGTTCAATGGAAGCATTGTTACGTAAATATCATGTGACTCATCGAACTTCCACAGCATATCATCCTCAAACGAATGGCCAAGCTGAAATTTCAAATCGAGAAATCAAGTCCATTTTGGAGAAGACAGTGCAACCTAACCGGCGAGATTGGAGTCTACGACTTGGTGATGCACTTTGGGCTTATCGGACTGCTTACAAATCACCTATAGGAATGTCACCTTATAGGATGATTTATGGAAAAGCATGTCATCTACCGGTGGAGCTTGAACACAAAGCTTTTTGGGCCATTAAAAAATGTAACATGGATTATGATGCTGCTGGGATTGCAAGAAAGTTGCAATTGCAAGAGTTGGAAGAGATTCGAAATGATGCTTACGAGAATGCAAGGATTTATAAAGAAAAGACTAAGAGTCTCCATGACCGAATGATTACAAGAAAAGAGTTTAATGTTGGAGACAAAGTCCTTCTTTATCATTCGCGTTTGAAACTTTTTCCTGAAAAGTTACGCTCTCGTTGGATTGGACCATTTGTTGTTTCTAATGTTTTTATTTATGGTGCAGTTGAAATTACAAGTTTAGAAACCAACAAAGTACTCAAGGTCAATGGGCATCGCTTGAAACCTTTCTATGAAGGTTGGACGACAGAACTCACCGCTTCTGCGGAGTTAGCTGAACCAATCTATGAAGAATGAGCATGCAACATGTCGAGCCAATGACATAAAACAAAAGCACTTACTGGGAGGCAACCCAGCACACAAAAAAAAAAAAAAAACAGATTTGCTTTCTTTTTCCCTTATCTTTTATTTTTCGCATTTTACTTTATTTTTGTCATTCTCCAATATTCCTTTTCTTTTATTTCAACATTGAGGACAATGTTGTGTTTTAAGTGTGGGGGTATTGGGAGAATGTTGGTTTTCTAATTTTGGTTTTCTTTGTTATTTTTCAAAATAAAAAAAATTATGTTTGATCTTTTGAACTCCCATTGGTTTTTGAGAATATGAGTATTATGTATGAGAATTAGTTGAGATAGATGAAGATATAAATCGAATGAAGGAGTGTGCATGCAAGTTTTAAGGTTTAATTGGTTTAGGGATTGACTTTGAGAATATGTCATGTTGACTTTATAGTGTTATACCAATGCAAGCTTTTGAGCCTTCAACATTATATTCTTTGATTGTGCCTTCTTTCAATGATATGTATCTTTAGAACTTGCTTCATATCTTGTTGAGATTACATTCATATTACATACATACACGAAGATGATAAAGGCATTAGGAATTTTAACCACTTGAGCCAAAAAGCCAACCTAAAGCATATTATTCTTAGTGAGCCCCTTTTGAGCTTGTTTATCTTTTTTTTGATTTATCCATGTATAAGCCTTAACTTTTTATATGTTTTCCTTTTCCCCTGGCCAAGGATTAGTAGAGCGTATACTTATGATATCTCATGGAATTATGGTTGGAAATTATGTGAAAAGAAAGAAGAAGTGATGTTTGATGAAAAGATGGGCAAAGTTGCCAAAGGTAAAAAAAAAAAAAAAGGAAAGAAAAAAAAAGAAAAAGAAAAGAAAAAGAAAAAGAAAAAAGTGTTCCTTTATGTTCTTAAGATTTTATATTGAAAAAGCTTGAAATCAAAAGAAGTTAAGCATTGGTGATTAAAGATGGAAAATTTATGTGCTTTGATGGAATATCTTGTTTGAACTATCATTTTTCAGAATGCTCTACTTTCTTTGGTTTGAACCTTTTCTTTTACTCTCTTTTACTCTCTTTTACCTCACCTTTACCTTAGCCCCATTACAACCAGAAAATAAGACCTTTTGATTCATGCATTGTTTGTAATATGTTATTAATGGAGATGAGATTGAAGAGCAAGCTTATGGTAGAACATATTCATTGATTGAATTTGAGAGATTTAAACACATAAGCCCTAAACACGTGAGTGTTGGAGTGTATATCAATGAGAGGACCTATCACTTTGGCATGTCATAGATTTCATTTAAATCTCGAAGATTAATTGAATTTTGAAGTTTGCATGTAAATAAATTCATGAAAATTTATACTCTTTATCCTTCTTAATTGTGTTCTTGTTTATAATGCATATATTCTTGGATATTGATGGGAGATTAGAAGATTAGTCATAGTGATTTCATTTAATTTAACTTCAATTTGATTTTACCTATCCTTTCTCGAGGACGAGCAAGAGCTAAGTGTGGGGGTATTTGATGCAACCATATTATTCGATAGTTTCACCCACATTTAACTAGTGTTTTGCCTATGTTTTATATATAAAATGCCTTGATATTCTTTGTTTTATGTTTTGAAGGCACTTTTGGATGAAAGATGCAAAAAGGAGTAAATTGGAGATAATTGGCAGATTTGACCTTCAGTCGATGTTTTGTACAGAGCGTGAGCTCTAGAGGTTGAAATGAAGTGATTCCAGTGGCATTAAAAAGCTAACATCCATACCTTTCTGGAAATCTAAGGCAAGAAAATAAAATAAGGAAGAGCATGGAAATCGCAGCCTTCAAAGTCAAATCTCGCAATCTGCCAGTGTTGACCTTCGGCCATTCCAACTTGAATATCTGGAGCTAAAAAAGTCCAATTGATGCAAACTCAATTGTTTTGGATTCATGTCTCAAAGGTCTATAAACACTCCAAATTTCAGCCAAAACCAATGTCATATGAGGGAGATATGATTTTTCAAAGATGATAACTAAATTCTGCCAGCAAACAGGTTTCGTGAAGAAACGAGTCCAAATTACGTTCCGAAGCATCTAAACCGATATCCAAGTTTGTATTTCAGCAATTTAGCTCCTCTAAGTCAAAGCTTGAAGATTTCATGCAAGACTATTTCTCCTTTTTTAGGAAAATAGTTATTGAAGTACTTAAATGTAAACAATCTACTTAATGGAGAACTATTTTGTAAAATAGAGACCTAGGGTTTCCTAGGATATAAAAAGAATGAGAGAAGAGAAGGGGGGTAGCCAGCCAAGAAGAGAAAAACGCCCCCTTCCTCTAAGAAACCCTAAATTATACATTCTTCCTTCTTTTTGATTAGTTGTTCAACAAACATGCAAGGCTAAACACTTTTTCTTGGTTGCAAGGACACGGAAACCTTCGGATTTCAAGAACTGTGAGATTTATTTTACCTTTTCTTTTCAGTTTATATGATGAATATGTTTGTTCTCCTATGCTTATTTTTCCTATGATTGTTTATTTTAATTGCTAGAGCGGACTCTAAGTTATTATTGTAGACAATTTATTGCTAAGTTTGATATTAAAACCGGAGTTGTGGTATATGAACTTGTGAAGCAACTGAGTTTAATAATTGTGGCGGATCTACGTTATTAATCTTAGGGAGAACATTCAATCAAATCAAACATAGACTGCGGACATTTATGTTTTCTTGATTAATCAACTTATCTAGTTCTTAAGGCTGCCATTGAATTAAATTACTAGTGCGGACACTGTGGTTGTTTGATGGTTAGGGCTAGTTATACGGCGGATCCGTTAACTAACCAATGTTAAGAAGAGATAAATATTCAGAATATAAATTGATGTTTCGTTTCCATGATCAGTTCTGATTTCTGTAGGTGGATGTGTGCTTGTGACCAAGGTTTGTTCTCTTGATAATTTTCTGATTTTATTAAATTTAGTTTGATAGTTTTCTGTTTTCTTTTGCTTTAGCCTAAATAACGTCCAAACCCCCCCAAATTGCATATCATCTAGCATAAAAATCTGACTTGAATCTTCCTCGTGGGATCGACCCCTTGCTTGCTCTATACTATCTTGTGTGTTGTGTTTGAAGCTAGGGTAATTAATTTGTGCGACCGCGACATCGCAACATACTCATCAACACTCTCACTCTTTTTCATTTGTAGAACCTCAAACTCCTTCTGAATAGTCTGAAGCTATGCTTCTTTGAATCTTGTGGAACCTTGATACTTTTGCTTCATAGAGTCCCAGATATGCTTGGTAGTGTCTCTATTGAGGATGTTATCCATAATAGTTTGATCAATGGTCTAGAATAAATAATTCTTGACCTTCAAGTCTTTTAGCTTCTGGTCTATACTTGATTTTTGTTGTGTTTCAGTAAGTTTCACTCTTTCTGCTACAACAAAAATTCCATTCTCCATCAAACTCTAATACTCATTCAAACAATGTTTTTCCCATAATCATTGCCCAATAATCATAATAGCTATCATACTCAGGAATTATTGGCTGAATGAAATTATTTTTAGTTGTCATGCTTCAATTCTCTCTCTTTTTTTTTTTTACCTTTCTTTCTTTCAGCTCTCTCTTCTTAAGAAACTATAGTTTCTTTTCTCTCACAATCAAGCTCAATGATGGTGCTTTAATACCAAATTATTGTAAACCTTTTGTTATATATTGTTTATAAAAGCATATAGCAAGCTATTAGGATATTATATAAACCTTACAAAGAAATAAAATTGAAACAAACAACATATTTTTACATGGTAAATGGCTAAGGAAATAGTGAGACTACATGCCCTAAATAATATGAATTATTAACTAAATGAAGTTTGACAACTTCAATTATAACTCTAAAAACTCCCATATTTATGTCGCATGTCACAACATAAGACAAAGAAATCTAATTAATTATATTATCAATAAATTTATAAAAAAATAAAAAATAAAAAAATTCAAATTATTAATATATTTAATGAAATTGCTTGTATACAAATCAATAACTTCTTCTAAAAGAATAGAAGCAGTTTTTCCTTAGGTCATGATGAGTATTTTGCTTTATAAAAATATTTTATATTGTAGTTGAAAATGTATTTAGATGTGGTTTAAAAATATAATTTGAAAAGATATTAAATAAATATATTTTTTAATATTTTTACTATATTAATATAAAAAATTTA